>NC_056725.1:814043738-814286238 GCF_019279795.1 Protopterus annectens
CTTGTTCCATAGCAAAGGAAGTCTTTGCAAAGGGAATCTATCCCTCCAGCATGTTCTATTCATCGTTGTGCTGAGGTTTATTTCCCTAGAGCGTGTAGCTCGACTGGATTTGGTTTTGTTAAGATGGAGCATGTTCAACAGTTCTGGGTTGGACATGGCTCTGTATGTTAGACAGAGATCGCCTCTGAGAAGGCAGTATGCAACAGAGAAAAGCCTTAGTTTTTTCAATCATGCTGCATAGAGCAACTGTATGAGGCCAGTAATCCTCTTAGTGAGGTACCTCTGTGGTCTCTCCAGCTGCTGGAGATGTCTAGCTAGGTACATACCAATTGGTGCATTGTACTCAATAATGGGTCTGATGAGGGAAGAGTAGAGGGGCACCATTACATCCTTAGATCTTGATGCAAACCCTTTTGTGATCAGATGGGTCACATAGAAGGGTTTTCTAACCAACTTGGCAACATGGTTATCAAAGGAAAGCTGACTATCTACTTGGGTCCCTAGATCCCTTATTACTACTTCAGATTTCAGGGGGTTACCTCCTATGTGGTAGTTCGTGGGTACTCTGTTTTTTCCAAAGGGGATTACTATGCATTTTTTAGCATTTAGCTTGAGACCATGGCTTTGACACCATGCATCAGTCTCATTAAGGCCCTTCTGGAGGATATCCATGTCGGCCGGAGAATCTATTATAGCACCCAGTTTGCAGTCGTCCGCAAACTTGGTCAGCCACAGCCCTTCAGTGTTTGCCTGTACTTCAGAGAAGTATATGCCAAACAGGAGGGGCCCCAAGACAGAGCCCTGAGGCACACCGCTCGTTACTGGTCTGGATTCAGACATAGATCCCACTACTCTTACTTTGTGGGATCTGTCTGAGAGCCAGTTTGCGATCCATCTTGTGACATAAGGGTTTATGCCCAGGTTGGTGAGTTTATCAATAATACCCGAATGGGGAATGGTGTCCAATGCTTTAGCAAGGTCAAGGTAAGCCGTGTATACATCCATTCCCTTATCTATAGCCTGAGTAACTGTCTCAAAGAAGTCCACCAGGCTCAGGAGGCATGATCTGCCCTTGACGAAGCCGAACTGTGTGGGGTCAAGTGTTTGGAGGTTCCCAATCTCTCCATTTATGAGTTCAATAATGATTCGCTCCATTGCCTTACAGATCAGACTGGTCAGGCTTATTGGTCGGTAGTTCCCAGGGTCAGTTGTGGGCCCACCCTTGTGCAGTGGAACCACCGTTGCTGTGCGCCATTCTATGGGCACATATCCTGTCGAGAGACTGAGACTGAACAGGGTATTCAGATGCGGGATTAATTCATTTTGGAGCTCGCTTATGAAACAGCCCGGGACATCATCTGGTCCCATGGAGGCAGTGTTTTTAGCTTTAGATAGAGCCTTATTAACCAACATATCAGTAATAATTGGAGTTACACAATCCCCTGGAATAGTAATAGGCCCTGTAGGTGGTGGTGGTGGGGGGCATTTGCACTGAACCTGTCAGCCAAGATGTTGGCAATGTCAGTGGGTTCAGTGTATTTTGTTCCATTTTGTACTAGCTCAGAACAGACCTGAGTGTTGCCATTTAGGTTTTTGACATAACCATAGAAGGCCTTATGGTTATCCTCGACATCCTTGGCAACTTTCTTTTCGAAATTGGCTTTAGTTGACTTGATGAGGGCCCTCAATTTCTTACTAAAGCTGATCAGGGAAGATTTTTCTACTTGAGATTTGGCCTTTTTTTGTATAAGACTCCTCCTTTTATAGTATAGTTTGCTTATGGCCGGGGTCCACCAGACTGGTTTCTTCTTGCTTGAGGAAGGAGTCTTGGTTTTATTTGGGATAGCACGGTCCATGCAATCCTGAAGCTGTATATAAAGTGCCTTGGTGTAGGATTTTGCATCCTGGATATCATTATCCTTCTGCAAGGGAATAGTGAAGCTTTCCACTTCTGATGCAAGTAGTTTAAGTTTGCTTTGGAAAGGTTTTTTACAATGGTTTCTTTGACTGGAGGAAGTGGAGGGGTGACGATGTCTAGGGTTATCAATTTGTGGTCTGATCTGACCAGAGAGGGAGTGATAACGGGTGTGGTACAATGGGCGCCCATATTTGTGATGACTAAATCCAATATGTTGTCCCCTCTAGTGGGAGAACATACCAGTTGTTCAAGGGCATTTGAATTTATAAATTCTATGAACTGCTGGGCATAGGAGTTAGAACTTTTGTAGTTCACCCAGTCTATACCAGGGTAGTTGAAATCACCCAACATTATGGTATTGGGTAGGACCTTTATATTTTCCAATGCCTCAAGGAATGCTGAGTGAGCATCTTGGGACATGGTGGGCGATCTATAACAGGCTACGACTTGAAATGTGGTTTTGCCTGCTGATAGTTGCGCATGGATGATCTCTGGAGCATCATGCTGCGTCACTAACCTGGAGATGTGGGTGTCCTTAATGAATATGGATACACCTCCGCCCTTTGTACTGTGATCCGGTAACTGAGGCCGGAAGGTATGATATGAATTGTAACCTGGTAGTGCTGGGGTGCTCTCTGGAGCCTTGAACCAGGTTTCCGTCACTGCACAAACATCGATTTTCTCCATACTGAGGAGTGCCTCCAGTGCGTGCATTTTGAGGTTGAGACTTCTGGCATTGAGTAGCATTACCCTTAGTTTTTGGTTACCTGTGCTGGTTATGGTGGTTGGTTTGCCCTTTGAGCCTTGCCTAAAAAAGGCACTATGGGGATGGCAAGAGCCTTGGCCAGTATTCGAAAGCCTAGGGGTGACAGGTGCAAACCATCTCTGGTGAAACAGCGAGGCTTGTCTATCATGTCATCCCAGGCAGACAGACACTGGATCCCCTTAGAATGACACCAAAAGCTTAGCCAATTGTTGAAATTGATCATTTTGTCTTTGTATTGTGATATCATTCTAGGTGAAGGTAGTATGCTACTCAAGGTCAGGGTCATACCAGCTTGGGCTACATGATCAGAGAGCTCCTCAATGTCTCTTTTCATGTAATCCAGGTAGGTACGTCTTAGATCATTCACACCAGCATGTACAATGACAGCGCCATACTTGTACTTGTTCTGGAGTGACCTAAGTGGCTGTGTTATGTGGCGGATCCTAGCACCCGACAGGCAGCTGACAGTAACCTTCTCCTTGTTCAGCCTGGTGAGTGGAACATCTATGTGCCTTACTATAGAGCCTCCTATTAGTATCGTTTGGTATGGTGTTTTGCCTTAGGGGCTGTCATGAGGCACACTGCTGAGGTGAATTATGTGTTTTCTGGCTTGTGTTTGGAGGTGCAGGTTGCTTGCTTGTCTGCTTTGGAGGGCACTGTTTCTTTTTCAGATTGGTACCTAGTGCCTCCGAATATGTTTTTGTGTATTTATGTGTATGTTTTGCCGGTGCTTGTTTTGTAGATCCATGTGCGACTGGTGGTGTGATGCTAGTGTGTCTCTTCTCCTCTTGACTGTCTGTTACAGTCATGGGTTGAGAGCGCTTAGCCTCCAGTCTGGCTGTGTATTTGCATCTCTCACAAGTCTTTGTGTCTAGAGGTAAGAGGAGAGGGTTGTCTGTATACATGAGGCAGTTGTGACATTGCCTCAGGATGCCCAATTCCACCAGATGAACTGGAGAGTCCACCTGAAGCTGACCTCTGGACATGCTTGGAAAAGTAACTTTCACTTGTCTTGCGGACAATCAAGGGTCTTATGCTGTATTATAATAGTGCTGTCTAGGAGATTTGGAAAATAATAGTGTTGTCTAGGAGATTTGGACAAGTGCTGATTTGGGTTATGCAAGTGCTGCAATAAGATCTGTTGATCTGAAGCACTTGAGTTGAGGCTTGCCTAGTTCTAAGGGAAAATTAGCAGTGCAGACTTTGTGGAGCCAGGTATAGTATACCCCAGCTAACCGGCGCTGCCCGATGCTACTCTGTGCGCAAGACCGTGCAAAAAGAGAGTTGCAGGGTTTTAAGAGAGAGAGATCAAGGAGTTTGGAATTGACCCAAAATTGCCAATAAAACTACAGTTTCTAGGCAGTAACCACTCCTACAGGGACAGGCAGGCTGCTCAGTGTTAACTACTAGATAAGTACTAGGCTAATTATCCTGATGGGACAGTATAAGCCTAGCCAATAGCCTGAGAACAGGATCAAATGTTGCACTTTGGTTCTATGAAGTGAAGACCTTACCCATTATGCCAAATCTACCTCTTAAATGTTTTATTCTATAATGTGCTACTCTCACTATATTCATAGGTTAGTAGTATGGTAGCTGCCCTTGCAGGCCATTTTAAGCCTAGCCAATTTCCTTCAAAGGTAAGAATTAAACCCTGTACCTTGTGTCTGTGAGGTAAACACCATAATTATTGCTCCACTCCCCAACCTGGTTGTGTAGGTGGCTTGTCTGAGATGTGCACACCATTCCTAAAGGGGCTATACAGTGCTGTTATTAGTAGACATGTGATATATATATATATATATATATATATATATATATATATATATACATATATATATATATATATATATATATATATATATATATATATATATATATATGTATATAGTGGCATCATCTTAGTAACTTTACTGACGAAGCTAGTTTGAGTGGGTCATTATCTGCTGGGATAATAAATATGCTCAACTGTCTTGTCATGCTGGTTCAGCTAGCAGTTTGTCCTACATCTGTATATCAGGATCTACTTTTGTCTCCACATTCAGAATTTGTTCATTGTTTGTGACTATCTTGTCAAATTTGTGCGCAATGGTCCATATGAGGCAGTCCATACTTTCACATTTGATTTGTAAAGTTTACCAATTCAGGTAACCTATCTAAATTCCATGCAGCAGATCTTTACTTAGGTAAGTGCTCATAAACTGCACTGGTGCTATTTCTGCTATGCCTTCTACTTTAGTAATGAATACCTTACAGTTATTCACAGGATCAGTGTGGGCATCTCCAATCTCATAGTTACTATGTTAGAACCTTATGCTGTTCCATATATTGTCCAAAGCCAGAAATCCCTTGTAACATACCACAGTATCATTGAATTATTTGCTTGATGCAGGTTGTAGTCATTCCAGCAGGCATTCCAATTTGCTACTGGCATGAGGCACATGTGATGTAACTTGTCCTGACTGAAGTTCCTGCAGAGATGGTTTTGGCACATGTGATGTAACTTGTCCTGACTAATGTTCCTGCAGAGAGGGTTTCGGCACTACAGTGACAAGCAGATGTTCTGATAAACCTTCTGAAACCAGTCATGTATTATCAATTGTGCAGCAGAAAATGAAACAAATATTTCTGCACTTCTCTATTCTTTTCACTAATGTTTATCTGCCTTAAAACCTATTTATTTATTTTTAGTTACCCTTACATCATATTTTTTGGAACCAAGTGGGCACATGCTTGTTGTAATTTTATAATGATTGCTTTGTGTAGGATTCATAAATATTTTAATAGCTACAAAAATCACGAAGGAAAAAAAAGAAGAAGAAAAAATACAGAAATAGCAAGTGCAAGCAGGGCTGGGTTACCAGAAAAAGTCATGTTGTATCTTTAGCAAAGTTTTCAGCAATGTCTGTGGCTCAGCAGGTTGCCCACATGGGTTTTCTGGTGAAAATATGAGAAAGCTGTAAGTTCAATCCTCACAGCCTATGTTTGGATTTGTATTCCAGTACTGTCACTGTAGTGTAGTGTTGGAGAGAAGGGGGATTCTATCTTTTTGACATTATACTAAACTGTGGTCAAATCTGCCTAACTCTTGGGAAGTGGAGGTGGATATGAAGGATCCCCCAGCAATTATCAAAAAGAGTAGGAATCACTGAGGTTTCCTGACCAAATCTGCCCTCACCCACCACTCGCTATAAGTGTCATCCTTGAGTCTTACCTGAAAGGACACCATAGTCCTAGTGAGGCTAACATAGTAAATAAAATAAAAATAAAAATAATTTTTCCTTGAGTACCACAGGAACGTCTGAATGAATCATCAGGCAAAAACAGAGAAAGAGGTTTAAACCACCCTTATGCTTAAGTAATTTCACTGTTATATAACAGTTTATAATATGGAGAAGGTAGAATGCATCCTTAGCTTTTAGTATTTTCACTTTTACATAACAGTGTACAATATATATTTATGCCATAACTTCTTAGTGTACGTAGCATGTAAATTTCTGTCATTTTATTCCATGTCATATTATTTGTATTGTTCTGCAAACTGCATGCTTATCTTTGTATGATATTGCTTTGTGTGGTGCATTGCAAGCTGCATGCTAATGGTTGTGATGATTTTTTCTACACAACTAAATGGGTTAAGACTTGTTCATCTGTGTCACATAGTATACTAAATACATGCCAACAGAACTGATTTCTACCCTAATAAAAGTATAAGGTAATAGCCAAGAGCAGGTTTATCCCGGCTGTCACCCTTTTAGCAGAGTTTATGCAGCAATAAATAAACGTTATACCCATATTTTCCTATATGAAAAGAAATCCACCAGCAATGTAACCAACATTCAACAATGTGCTGAAGGAAGTGAAATTTTGTAATTTAAATACCTCTACTACAAACTGTCTTTCGTCTTTTCCCGGTTAGGGGTCGCCACATCAGAACTCCGGTCCACTAATGATTGGCAGTAGATTTTTACATGCTGGCTTTCTGGGCCTAACGCACAACCTTCAATGAAGGAACACCCATTCACGCATGTTGACACACAAAAGATGCTCTAACTGAGAATCGAACGCGCAACGTCTAACTGTGAGGCGACAATGCTACCGCAGCACCACCTGATAAAGGCAAAAAAGTGAAATGAACAAAAAAAGAATGGGGGCAGACTGCGTGTGGAAATACTAAAAACCTTAAGTGATGCTTACCCTGGATTCAGTCACTTACCTGCAGTACTAATTACTGACTCATAGAGAGACAATAAAGCCCAGAATTTCCAGATACAAGATATACAAAACGATTAAGAGAGAAATTAGAGGAAATAAAAATACATCCGCAGGAAAGACTGTCACAAGCTTCAAATAAAAATTTGCATTCATTAATACAACAGACTTTTGAAAAACAGTATATAGATCAAGAAACTTTGATCTCTTTGGAAAAAGAAGCATCTGAGAAAGTCAGAAAATATAAACAACAAAACCTAGAGATATTTGAAAAATATAAAAAAGAGATATGGACATCGGAAAGAAAGAGAGATTTGATATGGTGCAATATTTATGCAAAGGAGAAAGTCAAGTTAACTAATATAGAGAAGGAAGTCTCAAAGATATTTGAAGAGAAATACAGGCAAAGGCATCCAGATATGGAAAATTTCACAATAAAAATATTAATAGCATAAAGATGTAATGTAGAAAAGACAATTAGTAAAGCAGAAATTAAAGAAATAGAAGTTGAAGTTATGGGGTGCCTGTGAAGTGAAGGGTTTAGTGTAGAAGGTCTAACACAGACTACATCACAGCATGATGAAGTGAGTCCCCAGAATAAGGAAAAGCAAGAAGACCAGGAGACATGTGAAGAAATATGGACAGGGGAAAGGAAAAGAGATTTAATATGGTATAATATTTATGCAAAGGAGAAAGCAAAACTAAACAATACAAAAAGAGCAGCACCAATGATATTTGAAGAGAAATACAAGCACAAGATTCTGGACATGGAAAACTTTACAATACCAAAAATAAGAAGATAAAGAGGAAAAGCAGAAAAAGAGATCAGTACTGAAGAAGTCAAAGAAATAGAAATTGAGGTTATGGAACAGCTGTAAAGAGAAGGATTCAGTGTAGTAAATCAAATACAGAAAGCACCACAACAGGATAGAGCAATGGATATCTAAATTAAGAGGAAACCACTGGAACAGGAGCCAATTGGTCAGGTGCCATATCAAGATATTTTGGAGCCTTCCACAGGAAACCAGTATAAATATTCATTTGAAGCTAGACAGCAAGGAAAGGAATAGGAAACTGTGGAAACTCTGATGCAGTCAATGTTGAGGAGTGATAGGCCAGTGAGTTCCCGTATGACAGAACAACAGATGACACAGGATGAAACTGAAGAGAATGTGCCACAGGAAGATGCTATAGAACTTTCTATAGAGTGTCTGCAGGAAACAGAAAACAAGGGTTGTGCCCTCAGTATGGAAGATAAGGAGTTAAGAGAAGAGTTGCTTGATTTAATAGACAAAGACAGATATATCAAGATCAATGAGAGAAAGAGACTACAGAAGGTTAATAAAACCCCAAAAGTCAAAAGATTGATAAAACAAATGAACACAGTAATTAGGACTGTCCATAGAGATCCATGCGATATAACAGAAGTAAACAGGATATATTACTGTGCTGCTAAGTTAATAACTGATAAAATTCTACCACAGGAACACAGGGCAGTGAGGGAAAAGAGGGGGCGAAAGCGAATACCATCATGGAAATATTGAATAGAGAAAACTATAAAGCAGCTAAGACAAGAAGTGTCATTGTTAGAAGATTATAGAAGAGGGAATAGATCAATAAAAATACTAAGAAAGATAGACGTGATAAAAGCAATGCACATTATTAGAACAGACCAGGATCTATTATGCACTATTGGAGATAACAAACAAAAAATTTTGAAACAGGCAGAAAGACTTAGAAGATACAAAGATAAATATAAGGCAAAAGCACAAAATAAGCAATTTATTGATGACCCAAAAAAGTTTTATAGAGAATTTGGAAATAAGATAAAAGCAATTGAAAGACAGCCAAAAAAAGAGGAAGTAGATACATTTTGGAGAAGTATCTATGAAGATCCTGTGGAACATAACAAATATGCTAAATGGATAGAAGAAGTAAAAGAAAGAATAAGAAGTTTAAAGGTACAGGATATGAAATGGGATAAAATAACAACCAGAGATTGAAACAAAGTTGAGAAAAGCCTCTAACAGGAAAACCCCAGGCCCAGATGCAGTACCTAACTTTTGGCTTAAGGTATTAACTTCTTTGCATGAGGATTTAGCAGTGAGTAAGAACTATTTATATGCGCACACCGAACACACACCGCACTGGTTAACAACAGAAAAAACAATGCTCTTACTTAAGAGTGAACGTGCAAGCTACCCTAAAAATTATATACCAATAACTTGTCTTCCAACAACGTATAAACTATACATGGGAATTGACGCCGACAGAGTTTATAGTCATTTAGAAGAAAACTCAATTATGGCAGTAGAACAAAAGGGCAATAGAAGAAAGTCAAATGGAACAAAGGATCATTTGTTGTTAAACAAAGTTATAGTGGAGAACTGTAAGAAGGGGAAGAATCTAAGTATGGCATGGATCGACTACAAAAAAGCATTTGATAGTATCCCACATTCCTGGATAAAAGAGTGCTTAAAAATGTGTAAGATACACCCTACACTGATTGGCTACATTACAGTAACCATGAAACAGTGGCAGACCACTTTGCAATTAAGCCATGATAAAGGACAGATTATTATCCCAGGGATAAAAATCCAAAGGGGGGTATTCCAGGGTGACCCTTTGTCACCATTGTTATTCTGCCTTGCCATTAATCCATTAAGCTGTTTACTTAACAGCTTAGGCCATGGCTACAATTTGGCTCCTAGAAAACAACAAGTGTAATGACTTCTCATATTCTCTTTGTCTGTGATTTAAAACTGTATAGCTCATCAGATGAGGAACTTGAAAGCACAGCTACAGGTTGTCATAACTTTTTCAGATGATATTGGAATGTCATTTGGTCTTGATAAATGTGCAAAAGCAACCTTTAAAAAGGAAATCTGCAGCACCAGGAAAACATCAGTTTGGGACAAGAATGTGATATAAAACAACTTGACTTAAATTAATCCTAAAAACAGCATTGAAATCTAGGGACAAGATCCAAGCTATAAATCAATTTGCTCTTCCTGTCCTAACTTATAGTTTTGGAGTGACTGACTGGCCCCAAAAAAGTGTTGGATAGACTGGATATTAAAACAAGAAGGATGCTTCATGCTTACCAAATGATTTATAAAAATCAGTGTATACCAAGATTATATATTCCCTGTTCTGAAGGAGGGATGGGCCTGCTTGAAATTGATTACATGTATAGATCTGCAATCATGGGACTTCACACAAATCTACTGACCTCATAAGATCAAAATCTAGTGAAAGTTTTGAAACATGAGGAGAATAAATCTAAGATGACATCTCTGCTTAATTTAGCAGAACTATATCAACATCAGGCAGGAATGGAAATCACACCAGAAGTGGGTAAAAACCAGGCAGCAACTGAATGTGCTAAAAAACAAAAGAAAGAATATAAGGTGAAGAACCAGATGAGAAGGCAAGAAATGTGGAAAAAAACACATATATAGTTGCAAGTATAGAAAACCTCTAGTAGAGGCTGTGTGTCTGAGCACATGTTCCAAGCCATCTTAGTTTAGCCAAAGCCATTCTTGCATTTCAGTAAGAGGGGAGTGTTTATGGTCATTGGCTGATTGGGGTTACCTGGACTATGGCTTGTAATGCACCTCATTGGTTCTTTTGAGCTTTTTTTAAAGTTGTTTCGGGTTTCAACTTTCTATTACTTAAGAAGTTAACTTGTGAGTGTTTCTGCCATTTCACACTGAACTAATCGGAGGAAGGGCACTGAGCAATCCCTGATCTGCGATATATATAACATTAAGTATCCTGTTTTTTGCTTATTTTTATGAGTTATTTATAGCACTTTTATTGTCTGCTGCATACTTTTCTAAGCTAGTTTCACTGTGTGTGAGGTATTAAATGGAAATTTTCTACATTTGTTAAGCACCTGTTTGGGTTTGTTTGTTCAGATTTTTGTCTCCCACTCTCCCTCCCTATTGGTATCCTGTTCTTATACTTGGTGGCTTTGCAGTTGCCTGCCCCTACTGTAAATTTGATCTGGGACACTCCTTCCAGTTTAGTGTCATTACTTCATTCTACCTACCACAGGGAGAACATTTGAGAAGGCCAACCCACTTAGTTCTTAACCTTGAGTTATGTTCTGTTCCTCCTTACTCCCTTTCCACTTTACAAAAAAAAAAAAAAAATTCTAAGCTTGTTTCCTGCCTTTCCTGCAAGTAGTCTAGTCCAGATACAGATTTGCTGTATCCAGGACTGTTTGTAAGGTTCTGATCCCCTGCTGTTTGGCTAGGGTTAAACTTTTCCTGGTGCCATAAAGTCTGCTCTTCAAATTTTCCCTTAGAACTAGAACTAGCCAGTTTTTTTAGTTTTAGCACTCACATCTGTTTCTTTGAGCTCAGCACTTGTTCAGAAATCATTGTAAGCACTAAATAAGCAACAAATTACTAGAACACTCAACTTTCCTCACTTGTCTAGAGGAAAACAGGTTTTAGTACTTAATAAATAGGCACCTATCCAGGCATGTCTAAGGGTCAGCTCCCCGGTGTTTTTTCATGTCTACCTGATGAATCTGGGCATCTTGGGGCAATGCAGCAATTGCCTCATGTACACAGACAACCCTCTCCTCCTACCACCCAACACTACAACCTGTGAGAGATGCACTTATATAGCCAAATTGGAAGCAAAGCTCTCCTCACCCAAGACTGGACTAGACAGTCAAGAGGAGAGGATAAACACTTGCACCACACCACACTCATCACATAGTCCCTCAAAACCTACACCACCAAAACACACACATAGAAACACAAAACACACACCTACATTCACGGAGGCTCTCAATAAAAATCTGCCCAAGCAACAGGGACCTCCAAAGCAGAAACACAAGCGACCTTCACCCTCCCAACACAACACAAATGACACATAGCCCACAAACTCAGTGTGCCACTCAACCACTGCCCATAAGGCATAACAACGTACCCAACACTCTAGTCATAGGTGAATCTATAGTCAGGCACACTGATGTTCCACTCACCAGGCTAAACAAGGAGAAAGTTACTGTCAGCTGCCTGTTGGGTGCCAGGATCCGCCACATAATGCACGCACTCAGGTCACTCACAACAAGTACAGATGTGACACTGTCATTGTCCATGTTGATGTGAATGACCTGAGACGTACCTCCCTGGACTACATGAAAAGAGACATGAAGGAGCTGTCCGATCTTGTAGCCCAGTCAGGTATGGCCCTAGCCCTGAGTAACATCCTGCCATCACCCAGAATGACACCACAGTACAAGGACAAAATGGTTGACTTCAACAACTGGCTAAGCTACTGGTGTCATTCAAAGGGGATCCGGTATCTGTCTGCCTGGGATGACATGATCGACAGACCACGATGCTTTGCCAGAGATGGCCTGTATCTTTCGCCCTTGGGATTCTGGATACTGGCTAAGGCTCTTGCCACCCCTATAGTGCCTTTTTCAGGCAAGGTTCAAATGACAAACTCACCACCATAACAGGTACAAGCAAGCAAAATCTGAGGGTAATGCTACTCAGTGCTAGAAGTCTAAACCTCAAAATGCACTCACCTGAGACACTCCTTAAAATGGAGAATATTAACATCTGTGCAGTGACAGAGACCTGGTTCAAGGCTCCAGAGAGCACCCCTGCATTAGAAGGCTATAATTCATACCACACCTTTTGACTATCTAACCTGGACCGAAACACTAAAGGTGGAGGTGTGTCCATATTCATTAAGGATATCCACACCTTCAGGCTAGTTGCTCAGCATAATGCATCCGAGATTATCCATGTGTAACTAACTCTGGGCAAGACCGTAATCCAAATTGTAGCTTGCTACAGATTCCCCACCATGCCCCAGGATTCCCACTCCTCATTTCTTGATACACTGGAAAATATTAGGGTACAACCTAACACCCTAATAATGAGCAATTTCAACTACCTCACCATTAACTGGGAAAACTACTCATGTACCAACTCTTTTGCTCAACGTTTTCTGGAATTGATAAATTCCAACACATTGGATCAACTTATCCACACCGCCACCAGGGGCAGCAATATCCTAGACCTGGTCATTACCAACATGGGCAACCAGTGTTCCATACCAGAGGTCAATTCCTTGTTGGCCAGATCCGACCACAAGCTAATCACCCTAGACATTCACATCCAACCCCCAACCCCCATTAGGGAAACCACCGTAAAAAATTTCTCCATAGCCAACTTCACACTTTTTAAGACAGAAGTGGCAAACTTCACAACACCCATGCAGATGGACAATAGAGGTACGACTGCTGAATCCTACACAAATGCATGGATCATGCTATCCCTAACGGAACCAAGATGCTATCCTCCAAAAAAAGGAAGCCAATCTGGTGGTCCTTGCCATAAACAAACTCTACAACAGAAGAAAGAAACTGTTGCAAAAAAGAGTAAAATCCCATGATTGGAGGAACTCCCTGGTCAGCCTCAGTAAAAAGCTGAGATCCCTCATAAAATCCTCCAAAGCTGCTTATGAAAACAAAATTGCCACTGATTCCAAAGACAACCACAGAGCATTCTGTAGCTATGTCAAGAATCTCAATGGCAACAGTCAGATCTGCTCTGAGTTACAGCACAATGATACTAAATATACAGAACCAACTGATATTGCCAACATCCTGGCAGATAGGTTCTGTGCTAACTTTACCCCCTTCTCACCCCTAAAGGGCCCATCTCTGTATTGGAAAAATGCAAAGTTCCTGTAATCACGGCTGCACAGGTAAAAGCCACACTCTCCAAAGCCAAGAACACAGCATCCATGGGACCTGACAACATCCCAGGCTGCGTTCTACACAAACTACAGAACAAACTGGCACCCCACCTAAGTACCATGTTCAATCATAGCCTCACCTCAGGCTTTGTACCCACTGAATGGTGCACAGCGACAGTTATCCCACTCCACAATGGGGGAGCCACCACGGACCCCGGGAACTACCACCCCATTAGCCTGACGAGCCTGGTCTGCAAGGCTATGGAACATATCATCATGGAACTTATAAACAATGATACTGGTAATCTCCAAACTCTGGACCCCACCCAGTTCGGGCTTGTAAAAGGCAGATCATGTCTCCCAAACCTGGTAGACTTCTTTGAAGTGGTCACCAAAGCCGTTGATGAGGGTAAGGTGGTTCACACAGCCTATCTAGATCTCGCCAAGGCTTTCAACACCATCCCCCACTCTGAAATTATAGATAAACTCATTAAACTAGGTATAAATCCCTATGTCACAAGATGGGTTGCCAACTGGCTCACTGACAGAACCCACACTGTGAAAGTAGCAGACTCCAAATCCGACTTCAGACCAGTGACAAGTGGAGTACCACAGGGTTCAGTCCTGGGTCCTCTCCTGTTTGGTATCTACTTCTCAGAAATACAGGCTAACACAGAAGGTCTTTGGCTAATGAAGTTCACAGATGACTGCAAACTAGGACCCATAATTGAAACTCCTAATGATGTGGACATCCTACAAAAGGGCCTCACTGAGACAGATGCCTGGTGTCAAAGCCATGGCCTCAAGCTCAATGCCAAAAAAAAAAGTGCATTGTCATCCCTTTTGGTAAAAACTCTGTAACCATGAACAACCACATAGGCGGTAATCCACTTAACACTGAAAGTGTGATAAGAGACCTTGGGACACAGGTGGACAGTAGTCTCTCCTTTGATAATCACATCACCACAGCAGTCAGGAAATCCTTCTACGTAGCACACCTCATCACAAAAGGTTTTTCATCCAGGAAAAAAGAGGTCATTGTTCCCCTCTATTCATCACTCATTAGACCCATTATAGAGTAGAACACCCCTTTTGGTATGTACCTCACAAGATATCTACAACAACTAGAAAGGCTGCAGAAATACCTCACAAAGAGGGTTACTGGCCTCAAACAGATACCCTACGCAGACCATCTCAAAAAATTCCAGCTTTACTCCATCGCATATCGCCTACTCAGAGGCGATCTCTGCCTAACATACAAAGCTATGTGAAATCCAGAGCTGCTGGACATGATCCACTTAAAGAAATCCCAATCCCTCCCAGCTACATACTCTAGGGATCTAAACCTTGTCACCACAATAAACAGAACATGCTGGAGGGATAGATTCCTGTCCCAGGGACTTCCCATACTCTGCAACAAACTACCTATCTATATCAAACAAAGCTCCTCATTAGCACTCTCCAAGAAAAATCTTGATGATTGGATGGGAGATAGGAAATTCACCCCGAGGATCACTTCTCTGGCTCTGCTCGACAGGGGCACAGGAAAATAATTTTCTTGGGTGGGTGGAGAAAGCCAGGGTACCTTTTTGGCTAGGCTTATATAGGCCCTAGGGCCAATAGCATAGTACCTACCGATGAACCTATGAACCTAAGAGCTTCTTGTTGATCAAGAATAAATGCAGGAATGGTTAAGAAGAGGTGAATTCACATCAAGAAATGAAAGGTTAATATTGGCAGCCCAAGATAGTGGGCTACGTACATGCTGGTTTACAAAGTCCATTAAACACATGGGAGAAACAGACATATGTAGGTTTTGTAAAACTGAGTTGGAAACAGTTACACACCTTATTGCTGGCTGCGATGCTCTAATGGCAGAGGGACTCTATACTGAAAGGCATAATAATGTAGCGAGATTGTTACACTGGAGATTGTGCAAATATTATGGTATCGAAGAGGCTGAAAAACACTGGAAACATGAGCCACAAAGAACCATAGAAAATGATGAAGTTTATATCACATGGGATCACCCAATACCAGCAGTTCAAAAGATAGATGCCAGAAAACCGGATATAGTGGTCCAAGAAAAGAAGACAAAAGTAGCATTGATCATTGAAATCGCCACACCTAATGACTACAGTGTCTTGCGTACAGAGAGACACAAAGTCATAAAATACCTTTATCTGCAGGCAGAAACGGGAGCCATGTGGAAAAAAGATACCCAGACAATTCCAGGAGGAGCAACTGGTCTTAAAAAAATAATTTACAATCATATTTAGATATGTTACCAATTCATGTAACACCATACAAATTGCAGAAGGAGTCATTACTGGGCACACTGTAGGTGCTGCGAAGAGCATTTTTGCCTAACATCAAAGAGTGAAACAATACTAATTTCATGAACTTTAATCGTACTTTGACTTAGGAATAGGGTCCATTCCCGTCACAGTATTAGAAACCCAAAAGACTTGGAGAAATTAAAAAAAGAGAGGGAGAATGGATTGTGTTTGATTTAAAATAAAAGAACACCTTTGCACAAACCTCCAAGCACTCAGACTCATGAATCTGGATTCTTAAGAAAAGAAGTTTAGAACACGGTGACAGGTATGTGAAAGCTGGAAAAATTCTGGATTATGTAGTATAGTATTCTAAAAAGTATTAAAAAACACCTACCAGAATATTGTTTTATTGTGAGAACAGTGAATTTGTTAGCGCACATAGATATGCAAACAATGCAGTTTATTAAGAAAAACAGTTCACATATAATCTTAGAAAAATCTGCATCCTTCATCATAAAGAAAAATGCAAATAACAGTCATCATTGTTTAACATACAGTAACTCTTCCACTTACATTCTTAAAAAAAAATGGCACCAGAACAACAATTTCACAAAATCACTGAATAGGTTCATAGATTCATATGTAAGTACTAGGCTAGCTGCCCTTGTGGGAGACTTTAAGCGTAGCCACCTTCCCTTTTTGAGCTTGAAATAACCTAGCCAATTTAATTATAGATTGGACTTACCCATCTCGTGGTCAATAATTATATATTACCCCTAATGAGAATAACTAGGATCGTACAACAGATAATTTGAGGGCACCCATGCATGGGATAAAGCATTTAGCGGCTGCCTCTGTCCATTAGTAGTACAGAGGACAGTTATGGGGTAGATATTTGCTTCCCATCCATAGATCTAAGTTGCAGTTGAAAATGGACAGGGATGAACTTTGTTTTATGTGGATTGGGGGGGGGCTGTTGCACAGCAGCAGTATCCTCTGTGAGATATACCTGTCCTTCCAAACCATTCTGCTGATGTTGCAGAAAATATTTACATCCCCAGACCAAGTATTTCTGATGCCATTTTCTTGCTTATGTGCAGTAAATCCACCAATAATGGGTTGGAGGATGCCTTGTATGTCAGACACAGACCACCCCTTACCGGTCTGTCAGATACCAAGTATAGTAACAGGGCTTTGAGTTGGCTCATGTAGGAAATGTTGTTTAGGCCTTGTATCCTTTTAGTAAGGTATCTCCATGGGCATTCCAGTTGCTGCATGTGTCTGGACAGATACATGCCAAAGGGGGCATTATATTCAATGAAATGGACTAATGAGGGATGAGTAAAGGGGTACAATGACATCCCTAGATCTAGACACAATCCTTTTGTTTATAAGTTGTGCAATATATGTATCTAAAGCATTTGACATGGTCCCACACAAACAACTTATCTCTGTCCTCAATAACCTATCCTTCTCACAATCGGTCACCAACTGGTTTCACAGTTACCTGTCTGACCGACAACAATCCATTGTATGGCAGAATGACATATCTCCCCAACTACCTGTCTCCATAGGGGTTCCCCAAGGATCCATCCTTGGACCCCTACTCTTCTCTGTTTACACCAATAATCTAGCCTCTGCCACCAAACATGGCACACTCATACAATACGCAGATGACTCGACCATCATCTGCTCAGCCCAGTCCCTACCAAAACTGCAAGTCACACAGGAAGCCTTTTCCTCTGTTGAAACATGGTTATCCGATGCCCGATTAATACTTAACCCAAACAAAACTAAACTACTCATCTTCCAACCCACCAAACATACTCAAAACAACTCTCACTTTAACATCATGGCAAAAGACAACACCACTATATACCCAACTGAACACACCAAATTGCTAGGAGTGGAAATAGACAATAAACTAAAATTTGACATTCACATATCCATGACTATAAAAAAAGTCCACAAAAAACTAGGAGCGTTATACAGAAATAAGCAATTTCTCACCAAAGCAGCAAAGATTTCAATAGCAATTTCCCACCTTATCTCCACCCTACTTTATGCCTCTCAAATATATACCAACCTAAGGCAATGTGATCTAAACAAGCTAGAGACCTGCTACAACAAAATCGCCAAATTCGCCACAGGGGCATCCTACCGTAGTCACCACTGTCTCTCACTTGCTGAACTGGGCTGGCTTGAACTCCCTCACCTCCTTCAGTGGTATCAACTCTCACTCGCCCACAAACTAGTAAACCATCCACTAAATGTCCCATCCCTCCAGAATCTACTCCAACCCTATCGCACCACCAGACCACTAAGATCCAGCAGCAAAAATCACTTGCAGATCACTAAAGCCAATAACTCTGCTGGTGAAGCACTATTCTCTTGTGCCATAGCCAAATTATGGAACTCACTCCCACCCACAATTACCTCCATACCATCATGCACCCACTTCAAAACTTTACTAAAAGCGCAACTAAAAACATGCTGGCTATGCCCTTGCAACTCTCACTCTAATATCATCCACCCCATCCAACCACTACCTTTCTTTTCACTCCACTAACTACCTTGATTATAGCAAGCTCAGCTGCTCATAAGCCAGTACTTATTATACAGCACAAACTTCTTCTTCTTGTAACATTTGTTAACGTCTGGTATGCACTTAAAGATTCTAGTTGTCTACTGATGTACTATGTTCTTCATCTGTAAATATGTTGTAAGTAATTGCTATGTAAATTGTTATTCACTATGTAATCCAATGTATATACTGTCTGTTTATTTTAACTGTGGAGCTTTTCTCCCCGGGCCTCTGCTGAAAATGGACCTACGTCCAGTCGGACACTCCCGGTCAACAAATTTAAATAAATAAATAAAATAAATAAATAAATAATACAGAATGACTTTCTTACAATAGACACACGTTGGTCAAAAGTTAGGTCACTGTCCACATAAGTTTCCAAATCTCAAACCACTGGGTGAAAGTTTAGGGGCATATTTACAAGGTGGTAGTGCCCTGAGGTTGATGACTTCCCAAAGGCTACAATAATGCATTTTTTGGCATTTAGTTTCAGTCCATGATTTTGGTACCAGATATTTATTTGAGTCAAACCTTCCTGCAGGACAGCTAAATCATTTGTTGATATGATGACTGCTCCTAGGTTGCTATTGGCTTTTACTTCAGCAAAGTAGATGCCAAAAGAAGATATCCCAGCACAGAACTGAGGGGCACTCCATTGGTGAGTGGTCTCTTGGTGAAGATAACTTCCCTTATTTTGATTATCTGCATCCTATCTGTGAATCAGCTGCCAATCCAGAATTGTGTCAACAGCTTTGGCTAGGTCAAGGTATATGGTGTGCACCATTTTTCCTTCGTCCATTGCTTTGGTAACTTTTTAAAAAAAATCTACCAGGTTGAGTAAACATGACCTGCACTTGATAAATCCAAACTGAGATGGTTCCAGTGTTTGGAAGTTCCCTATGTCCTGGTTGATTAATTCCATGATAAGTCATTCCATGGCTTTGCATATGAGGCTGATCAGACTTACAGGTCTGTAATTGCCCAGGTCTGTGGAAGGTCCTCCCTTATGCAGGGGAATGACTGTAGCTCCATTGCTTGGTGCAAAACCTGTATGAAGGCTAAGACTCAGCAGTGTTGTTAGGGAGGTGGCTAAATCATGCTACGTCCTATTTAAGATGCATCCAGGGATATTTTCAGGACCCATCAATGCAGTATTTGTAACTTTTTATAGCATTTTAAGGACATGATCTTGTGTGATAGTTGGAGGCAAGCCACTTTCAGGTATATCTTGAGGGACAGATGGAGAGGGAGAGAGGGGTAAAGTTAGAGCTAAATTTATTGGCCAGTAGGTTTGCAGTATCTTCAGCCTCAGTGTAAGTAACATTGTACACAATCAGCTCAGCGTATTCTTTTGTTGTGCTTTTGAGATTATGAACATAACTGAAAAATGTCTTGTTATTGTCTTTGCCTTGGATAGCTATTTTAGCCTCAAACTTGGCTTTGGTAGATTTTATTAAGCTACTGAGTTGTTTGTTTATTTCAGTGACAAGAGCTCTTACATTCTGGGAATTACTCTTCTTACTTCTGGTCAAAATTCTTTACCTTTTATTACAAAGTTTGTTGATATTATGGTTCCACCATGTGAGTATGTTTATGGGGTTTGTCCTGCACTTGTTCTTACAGGGTCCAGATGCATCTGTTTACATGCTGGTATAGTGTGGTGGTGTACATTTCTGTGTATTCAGTAGAGTTAACTGGGTTTGGTGGGGATATCAAGCTAGCCAGTGTATCATTTACGAGTAGGTAGTTTGTCATAAAGACATTTCTAAAGGTCCCTTGGGTGTAAGGAATCTTTGATCTCAGTTTTATTTTGAAGGAGACTACTTCATGGTCAAATCTAACAAGTGATAAAGATACACAAGGGATGATGCAAGATGCTCCCATATTAGTAAGCACAAGATTCAAAATGTTCCTCCTAGTGAATATTCTGAGTAATTGTTCCAGGGCATTTGTATTAACAAAGTCCAGAAAGTTCTATGCTTGTGTACTAGTGGCGCTGTAGGTGTCCCAGTCTATAACTAGGTAGTTTAGATTTTGCATCTTCTTTTGCATGTTATGGTCACAATGATTCATGTTTTCAAAAGAAATATAATATTTATAACTCCATTAACCAAAAGCGGACTCCCACCCCCACAAAATATGAAATAGCAATGGAAGCACAGAAATGAAACTTAAAAAAATCTTGTGTAAAAATGGAAGCCCATGGGAATTCAGCAGTGATGAAAGGAGTTGTTCAGGCAGTAATATTCTAATACACATAAATACGGAAGTCTGTTAACAGTGACCACGTGTTTTTCTGTTCACAAATCCTAATGACTGAAATGGAAATAAAGGTGAGTAGAAGAGAAAAAGGGGGAAAGAAAAACAAAATATTGGATATAAGAGAGGCTCTGGAAACAAAGGGAGTACAGTTTATGTGGATTGAGACCATTCTTTCACTCTCTTTGAATAACCACGTGTTCAAAAGCTCATGTTTAATAACTGGCTAAGGGAATTGTCTGTGGCATACAATTCTCACTGAGTTAAATACTGTGAAAAGGCTATTTTCATTGGATAATACAAATCTGAATGAGTATGGGTCAAGTTTTATGGCCAGTAAAACCACTTCACAGCCGAAAAACTTTCTGTAAAAAATAAAATGTGTTAAGTATAAGGCAATTTGTGAAAAAATCTAATGAACATGTTAACTGTTTCCTTTATAACTCTAGAAGCCTGGAAAATAAATTTGAAGAATTGCCAGCATTAATTGTTAAGAATCATTACAAAATCATTGCTGTCACTGAGTCCTGGAATTCTTCATGTTATTTGGTAAGGGACTTTGTTAAATATGAATGCATATGTGAAAATCTTAGTGGAGGCGATATTTTACTCTGGCTACATAAATCTATAACATCTTGTATAATCAAGTCTGAGCAGGCATATGAAATTCTAATTGTTCAAATTCTTAATGACATCTCTATAAACTTTTATATAGTTCTTGCATACCATGCCCCAATATGAACAGTGGCAATATCTAAAGAATCTGGACAATCTTCTGGATAAAATAGGGTGAACTATTACTTATTGGGGATTTTAACTGCCCCAAAATTGATTTGAATATGCTAAGTAGAATTGTATATCCTGAAAGGAATTTATCAATATGTTGTTCTTTCATGGAATAATTCAACTAGTTAAGTTTAATACTAGAGGAAATAGCTAATTGAATCTTATTTTCACTAATATATCTGAAAATGTAGCTTCTTTAAAGTTACTTTCTCTGCTGGGTACATCAGACCACTGTTCTGTATCTTTTCTAATAGATGTAGCAACCCATTTCATATTATAGTCACTGAAAAGGAATGTGATAAAGATGCCGTACAAAATGTACCTTTGGAGTTAATGAAGACTGATTGGTCAACCTAGGCACAAGGTTCAGACGGTTGCTACAGATATCAAATTATTGAACATTTTCTGCAGGCTTGTGACTTTTCCCTCAGTGAGAAGAGAGAATTACAAATCATTTTCTTGTTGGTGGAATAAGTCCTTAATAAAACAATTAAAAAAGAGAGACGTTATAAAACATTTAGGAAACTTCCAACTGACATCTCTTAGAAAATATTTAACAAGAATAGTAGGATTGTAAAAAAATAAAATCAAGGATGTCAAGGCTTGTTGTGAAAGTAAGTTGATCTGCAATTGCAAGAATAAAAAATTATTTTATAAATATATAGATAGCTCAGGCAAGAGAGACCGTTCAATATTTACCCTATTAATTGATAATGAAGCTCAGTAAGATAGCTAATGCATTTAATCTTTTGTACACTAACATTGACTTGATACCTTGGGTGATTGGCAATGGAGTTTAGTGACAGTTTTTTGTCCAAATATATCTGAATTAGTCATATTATCTGTCTTTTCAAAGTTAAAAAATACGACATCCATGGCCTCAGACCTTATTACAGCTAATCTGTTACTTACTATGAAAAGTATACTTACAGCTAGATTAACTTTAATATTTAATAAACTACTGGAAAAGGGTAATGTCTTCGAATCATGAAAACTATCATGTGTATCTCCTATTTATAAGGAAGCAAAGAGAAACCAGTTACAAAACTACAGGCCAATTAGTTTAACTTCACTAACTGGAAAGTGTTTTGAGAGATGCTTATCAGACAATATTACTAATTCAGAGAATAGTATAGATACACTAGATATTGATCAGCGTGCTTTCACTACAGCAAAAATAATTCTGAGCAACTTAGTTAATTGTTATGACTGTAGAACAGAAGATTTTAACCTGGGTTTATCTCCTGGTGCAATTTTTTTGGACTGATCCGAGGCTTTTGATAGCCTACAACATGTGGTTATTGTAAAGTGTTTAAGTGATTGGAAAATAAACAGTTACATTACAAGGTGGATTGGAAACTGGTTGCTGGGTAGTAAACAGACCATTAAGATTCAGAATTAATCTTAGCATACAAATGTTTTTATGATTCAGTTCTGCAAATCATGCTCAATTTAGAAATTAATAACTGCATTAAAATGCATTTGCATAACAATATGCAGTTTATAATGCAAATGTGAGGTTCTGCAATGAGGTTTCAGTATATTTCAGTATATAATTTTATATAGAATTGTGAAACTATTGAACGACATCCTATTTAATGTTAAAGTGCTTGGAAATATTTAAGAAAAAATTTAGATACATTGGCTGGTAGAAAGGCCTACATACCATATTTGGAAGAATCAGCATTTCCTGATGGCCAATTGGCCTATAATGCTGTCTTCGAACTTATAAACATATAAGAAGATTAAAACTGACTTTTTCCCTTCTCCCTTTGTTCTTCTCTCATTCTTTTTTCTTTTTCTCTATCTTATGACCTGTCTCACATTTTACGTACATAAATGAAGGTGTACAAGAACCCACAACTTTGAGGATGTCATTCTCCTTGAAGGAGATAAATGTGGATTCTGGGAGGAAAATAGAAAGCAGCCACATCATGAGCCTTTTTTGTTTCAAATGCCATCACTTTTTATACCATGGTACAGGCCTTACTGGTTTTAAAAATGTATAGTAAGGGAAGGAAGGAGAAGTCATATATACAGAACCATAAAAAATGATTCAGTATATCAGAGGAATTACTTCAATGTATTTATCAAAATATTAATAACATTCAAAGGATTTAGATTAGTAAGTATATATAACCTAAAATTTAGTTGTCTTAAATGCATTATAAAATAGCCTGATGGTGCAGAAGATAGAAACTGACTTCCAAGGACAGACTCTGGTTACAGAAGGGCCAGGCATGGTCTGATAAATGTTGTACCCAAGCAGTTGCACATCTTTTCAAGTGAAGTAGATGAGCATGGACAACTATAATATGATGCCTCAGGCAGGAATTTCAAATTTACAACTCTCACACCTTCAACAGCTCATAAACCAACATACAAAGCTAATACAGTACATTCAAAGGTGACCTGACAGCCTTTCTTTTTGTTTCTGAGACTGTTGCTCACAGCTGAGTGTATTACTCCTCACACAGCATCCCTGATCATTTCAGTTTGCAACCCCTGATTTATAAATGCTGTAAGCTGACCCAAATGCAGGAAAAACAATCAGCTGGAGAGAGACATATGAGGCAGCAGACAGCCTAGATGTAACACCACGCAGGAGTGCAAACTACAACAACATACATCTCTTATGAAGAATCTTCTTCTTTCGGCTTTTTCTTGGTTAGGGGTCACCACAGCAGATCACCTGTCTGCTCATGATTGGCAGTGGAGTTTTACGGTGTTGAGTTGCCAGCCCGGCACCCAACCTTCCACAGAAGGCACACACACTCACGCACTCATTCCTAGGGCCAATTTAGAGTGTCCAATCAACCTACAGCATGTCTTTAGGATGTGGGAGGAATCCGGAGCAATGGTAGGAAACCCATGCAACCACAGGAAGGACATGCAGACTCCACACAGAAGGCACCCCAGCCGAGAATTGAACCAGAGAACCTCTTGCTGTGAGGTGGCAATGCTAACCACTGCACCATCACAGCCACCCCACATCTGTTATGAAGAATAAATATATATATTTACAAACACACACACACCTTTATATATATATATATATATATATATATATATATATATATATATATATATATACACACACACACACACACACACACACACACACACACACACACACACACACACACACACACACACACACACATAGTGGGAAAGCTATGAAACAGTGAAATAGTATTTCAGTATGTCCAAGTGTTGACAGTAATATTGCAGACATGAAGTTTGTATATATCAATTTATCAGAAATATAATTATTACTCTGCTATACATACTGTTTCTTTTACCATTGAGTTATACATATCAATTTTAAAATATGGTCATGCTCACCAGCATGCAATCTCATAGAGCTCACAGGCAGAAGAAAAACATATTATAGCTCAGTTATAGTTCCACCTGGGATACCTGCAGACACTGAACTCCAAAAGTGCCTCTGTACATAAAGGGATCATGAGTGAGAAAAGTGCTGCATTTTAGCAGTCATGTCAATAGTCTTGAAAGGGACTAGCTGAAAGGATTTTACCTGCAAGTACACATGGTGAGCTGTTGGCCTTCTAATGATTATATTCAATTTTTTTTATTAAAATCTGGTGTTGTGCCACTTGACTGGATGCATGATATAATGTTATCTACATTTTAATGGGTACACCTAGATGTAACACCACGCAGGAGTGCAAACTACAAGGCACTGTACGAGCACATCCACTCATTCATGAATCGTGCCATCCCAAATAGAACCAAAATGCTCTCATCCAAAAAAAGGAAGCCAATCTGGTGGTCCCCTGCCATAAACAAACTTTACAACAAAAGGAAGAAACTTTTGCAGAAAAGAGGAAAATCCCAGGATGCAAAAAACTCCCTTACTAGCCTCAGTAAGAAACTGAGATGCCTCATAAAATCCTCCAAAGCTAGTTATGAAAATAAAATTGCCAAAGATTCCAAAGACAACCACAAAGCATTCTATAACTATGTCAAGAATCTAAATGGCAATGCTCAGATCTGCTCTGAGTTAAAACAGAATGGCAGTAAATATACTGATCCAAAGGATATTGCCAATATCCTGGCAGATCGATTCAGTGCCAACTTCACCCCCCTCTCACCCCCTAAATGGCCCATCTCAATACCGGAAGATTGCCATATTCCAGTAATAACAGCCACACAGGTACAAAACGCACTCTCTAAAGCCAAGAATACAGCATCCATGGGACCAGATGACATCCCGGGCTGTGTACTACATGAACTACAATATGAACTGGCACCTCACCTAAGTGTCATATTTAATCATAGCCTCACCTCAGGTTTCGTGCCCACTGAGTGGCGCAGAGCTACAGTTATCCCAATCCACAAGGGGGGATCCACCTTGGATCCCAGAAACTACTGTCCCATCAGTCTGACAAGCCTTATCTGCAAGGCCATGGAGCGTATTATCATGGAACTTATAAACAAAGACATTGGCAACCTTCAAACACTGGACCCCACCCAGTTTGGGTTTGTGAAGGGCCGATCTTGTCTCCTGAACCTGATTGACTTCTTTGAATCAGTCTCCAGAGCCATGGAGAAGGGTAAGGTGGTCCACACAGCCTATCTAGACCTTGCCAAGGCCTTTGACACCATCCCCCACTCTGGAATCATAGATAAACTTACTAAGTTGGGTATTAATCCCTATGTCACCCAATGGGTTTCTAAATGGCTTACTGATAGAACCCACACTGTAAAAGTAACCGACTCCAAATCCAGCTCCAGACAAGTGACAAGTGGAGTACCTCAGGGTTCAGTCCTGGGGCCGCTCTTGTTTGGCATCTACTTCTCTGAAGTACAGGTCAACACTAAGGGACTCTGGCTAACAAAGTTTGCAGATGACTGCAAACTGGGAGCCATTATTGAATCCCCAAATGATGTGGATACTCTACAAAAGGGCCTTACAGAAACAGATGCTTGGTGCCAGAGCCATGGGCTCAAGCTCAATGCCAAGAAATGTATTGTTATCCCCTTTGGGAAAAAACATGTATCCATGAATTACCATATAGGTGGCAGTACACTAAACACAGAAAGTGTGATAAGAGACTTAGGGATGCAGGTGGACAGTGGTCTCACCTTCGATAACCACATCGCCACAACAGTCAGGAAATCCTTCTATGTGGCACACCTCATCACGAAGGGCTTTTCATCCAGAAAAAAGGAGGTCATTGTCCCACTGTACTCATCCCTCATTAGACCCATTATAGAATACAATGCCCCATTTTGTATGTACCTCTCAAGACATCTGCAACAACTGGAAAGGCCTCAGAAATACCTCACTAAAAGAATCACAGGCCTAAAGCAGATGCCCTACGCTGACCGCCTTAAAAAACTCCAGTTATACTCTGTCGCATATCATCTACTCAGAGGCGATCTCTGCTTAACATACAAGGCCATGTCAAACCCAGAGCTGTTGGACATGCTACACTTAAAGAAATCCCAATCCCTCAGAGCTACACGCTCCAGGGATCTAAACCTTGTCATCACAATAAACAAAACATGCTGGAGGGATAGGTTCCTGACCCAGAGACTCCCCAGACTCTGGAATAGATTGCCCATACATGTCAAGCAGAGTGCCTCTTTGGACCTCTTCAAGAGAAACCTTGACGATTGGATGGGAGAAAGGAAATTCACCCCAGGGATCACGTCAGTCGCCCTGCTAGACAGGGGTCCAGGAAAGTAAATAATGTGGGAAGAAATAGCCAGGGAATTGTTATGGCTAGGCTTGTATAAGCCCTAGGGCTGATAGCCTAGTACCAACCTATGAACCTATGAACCCATGATCAAGTAAAGAATGACAGGCCCATAAATTTAACATGTATGCTGAGTAAATGTTTTGTGTGTTGCTTTGTTGATATTCTAAAAAAGTAGGGGTTCTTATTCTCTCCTTAAGGATTCTTACTCTCCCCAAAGGATATACATTTCCATAGATTTCAAGCAGTTTGATAAATTCACACCTGCCTGGCTGATCTTCATGAACCTATCAATATGAGTATAGATTTGGGGATGTCATTTAGGGGATGGTATAGTGATTAAGGTGTTTACCTCTCAGACACAGTTTGATTCTTACCTCTGGTAACTGGCTAATCATGTAATAGTCTGCAGACTGCCTCATATTTGCAGGAAGTTGGGGGTTAGCATAATGCTTAAGGTATTTGCCTTACAAACATGAGGTGAAATGTTTGATTCTTGCATTTGGGAAGCATGTTCATGTTTGAAAAAAGACCACTTAGGGTCATTAGCCTACTGATTACTTATTCAGTTTAAGTTATTGCCATTTTTGTAATCTGGCCAAAACATTTCATACCTTAGCACGTTACAATTTAAGTAATGTTTTCCATACTTATGAATTCAACCAGTGTATTTAAGTTGGATTAAAAACTGGCTTACTGGTCAAAAATGTCTTTGGAAATTCATCTGTTTGGGCTACCATTACTTCTAATATACAGCAGGGTTGTCTCATAGGTCCAGTATATCCATCCATCCATCCTCAGCCCCCTTTTCCATTTTTGCACATGGAGTCAGGGTGTCACTTCAACAGTGACAATCATCTAGAGTCAAGATTTACACCACCGAATGGCTAGCCCTGCTGTGGTAGTTCATCCGTACCACAAACACACACTTGATCTAAAATTAAAATAGCTAAACTAACACAACTAAGCTAAACACACTTTATGTAACCCAATATAACTCAAAAAACATTAAAAAAACAGGATAAAATGTTTATTGCATGGGGGTTGCCCCCACTCACTGCCCCTAACTTTTATATAACGACTAAACAATTGCACTACAGTAGAAGAAAGGTTAAAAAAAACCTGGAAGTGTACCAGCAGCTCCCACAATCCAACACACTGTGATGAAGTGAACTGCAATACTACTTATAAGTACATACATACCAGTTTAAAAAAATCATAAACTTTCCTTATTATCAGAATTATAACTGGTGAAATGTACTACAGAATACCACTGTGATCAGATAAAGAGTCAGATTCCAAAAGACTTGCTTTCAGTATAAGTGACTTACTTCAGCCTCTCTATAAACAGGCTTGCACAAAGGACCAGATTCCAAAAGTTCTGCTCTCATTGAAAATGGTCATTTACACTGAGAGCAAGTCAGACTCATGGTGATAGTTAGTTCACTTGAATGCAACCCATATATGAATATTTCTCTCTCTCTCTCTTAATATATATTTACAGACATACTCCATATCTATATATTTATCCTTTATTGACCAGGTTAGTGGGATCTTTTCAGGTGAGACCTGAGATGATATTTATACTGCTAGGGGAAACTTGGCCAAGGCATCAGGGAACTTCTCCTACTCTGGTGTTGTGAGTAGGACTGGAGTGTGATCATAACCTTCCTGTTTCCATTCCAAACACAAGGAGAGAGGAGTATGTAATCACATCTACTTTGCTGTGACAGCCTTTCAGAGTTTAAGTCAGATGAGCCTTCAGTTATTGTAGAAAGCATGTTGGAAGGTGCTAGGAGTGAAGAGAAGGCAGGTGAGCTTTCCAGTGTGGTCGAATGTATTAGCGATTTATGCAAGAAGACAGTGGAGCTGGAGGGATAGGTTCCTGACCCAGAGACTCCCCAGACTCTGGAATAGATTGCCCATACATGTCAAGCAGAGTGCCTCTTTGGCCTTCTTCAAAAGGAACCTTGACGACTGGATGGGAGAAAGGGAAATCACCCCAGGGATCATGTCAGCCGCCCTGCTAGACAGGGGGTCCAGGGAAGTAAATAGTGTGGGAAGAAATAGCCAGGACATTGTTACAGCTAGGCTTGTATAGGCCCTAGGGCTGATAGCCTAGTACCAACCTATGAACCTATGAACCTATAAGCCTTCTAATCAGGTTTCCAGATTGATGGCAAACCAGAATAGAGAGAGGAAGACAGTCGAGTCTTCTGGCTGTGTGGATGGAGTGGCAGAAAGTGAGCTAAGGGGGTTTATATTAATTTAGCGAAAAGTCACTTCAACAAACGGCATTTCATCGGAAATGCTGTTCATCGAATCCCGCTTGTATCCCCTGCTAACTATATGTACCAATTCCGAGATCACACTACAGTGAAGAAAGGGCAAATTTCCTGCTCTTCAGTGAACTGTGATCTCAGTATGAACAGTTCGACGAATGGCATGTTCGATGTAAGTGAACAAAAAACGCTATTCGCTGAACTGAATTTTCACTGAACTAATAGTGACACAAGCTAAGGAGGGACAAGGCAGTTGAGCCTGTTACAGACTCAGAGGATTTGTTCCTGCAGTGTCTGTTTAGAAAACAGGAGGAAACAGCTAATGGATGTATTATTACAACCCTCCAATCACAAGGGTTGCGGGATGATTTGCTTTTCTATCTTTCCAACAAGAGTGAGCCAGAGAGTGGGAGAGAAAATTCATGGGGTGACATCATGGAGAAAATCCAAGTTGAAGAAGGACACATCATCAGCAAGAAGAAACGTTATGCAGAGACAGTGAGAGGAAACAATGAAGATAAAAAGGAAGAGCTGAGTAATGCAGGAACAAGAGCAAAGAAAAACTTTACTTTCAGAATTTCCAGTAAAGAGGATGAAGGAATAAACAGCTACAAAATTTGGGATAAACTGATAATGCCTTTAGGTGGAAAGGCATCTGAGGTAAGAGCTTTCATTCATATAAATAAACTTTCTGTGATATTACAGTTGAGAATTGGCACATGATGGAAGAATATTTAGTGGAATATGAAAAAAAAAAGAAAGACTGTTATCCATGGAATAGATATGTGTTTAAACCATTTAATGGAGAAATGAAGAAAAAAAATACATATTCAGTTCCAAATGAAAGTGGAAGAGGATACTTTGAAAAGACACAAGTAAAATATATAAAGACATTATGGACATTTCTAAAGTTTTGGACAATACAGGTTTCTGGACAGGGAGATAGGATTGCAATGTGGTGTTGAATATGGTAAATGAAAATATTATACACATTCCTAGTATTATAAATGCTGAAGGAGATAAAGATGTTGTAAAATATTGGGGCCAACCAAAAACATTTTTTGTGGGAAATCAGATCATTTAATCAATAACTGTGATAAAAGAAAATGTTATATATATATATATATATATATATATATATATATATATATATATATATATATATAGAGTTGTAGGACACAATGCAAAAAATGTGATTTAAAATGTTATAAATGTAAGAAAACTGGTCATATGGATTGATTGTAAAGAAAATATAAGTTTGATAGATGGTGAATCAGACACTCACCAAAGGGGGAAAAAAGAGCAACCACATATAAAAAGGAAATAGTGAGAAATGATAAAGATGATGGTGGAGAAAATAGAACAGAAGCTAATAAGTTAATAGAAATAGAAGAAGGTTCAGAAATAAGTGATAATGAAGATGTATAATGGAATGCAGTGAAGGAAAATAAGAATTCAAATCGTAAAAGGATGAGAGAAAGGAAAAAAATCTAGGTGCAACTATAAAAGAAAAAAGAAGGGGAAGGGTGAATGGAGTAAAAACTTGATGACTTAGGAAAGATAGTTAGAAAGAAAGGAAAAATTAGTTGCAGAATGGTAGCCATAAATGTTAATAGCATAAAGGGCTTACTTAGAAGATTAGATTAGGTATTCAAGAATGGTGTAAGAGTCTCTATACAGATATAATAGTTTTAGAAGACATAAGATTTTTAAATAACGCGGAAAGATTTCAAATGGCAAAAATTATAGGGAGAGAATGTAGTTTGGAATTTGAGCAGAGAAACATGTATAGGTGTATGTATTCTGTGTAAGGAATCTGTTGAAATAATAGATTTGACCTTAATTATTATGGGTACATTAACAATTGTAAATGCAAGATAGAAGGAACAGGTATATAGAATTATTATTCATTATGTATAGGTCACAAGCAAAGAAAGAGAAGATATGTTTAAAATAATTGGGGTTTATATAATAGTCAATATGGATATTGTAATTCTAGGGGAATTTAATTCTGATTTGAAAAGAAGAAGAAAGAAAAATGGTGGTGATGTAAATAAAATATTAGAGGTAATCAGATATGGCAAATTTAGTATATGGAAATCTTATAGTAGAAGAGATCATAGAACAGAAATAGATTATTTCTTGATATCTTCAGAAGTAGAGACTACAGAGGAAGGAATAGTAGAAACCGGGTTTTCATATCATGTAGCTGTTTGGATAGAGATTAAACAAAAACAAGAATATACAAAATAGGAGAGAGACAGCCTTACAGAACTATCTTCAAGTTTATAGAGCTGAGTATATTTTCTGTGTTATTCTGTATTATAGAGCTAAATTGTCTGCCTGATATCTGTGTCTTACTGCTCTGCAAATCTATAGAAAACAGTATATATATTTTTTTATAATTTGCACATTCCTTACATCTGTGTTGAAACTGTCCCCACCCCCTCATTTCCTGCCTTGTCTTTCAGCTGATATAATTTAGCTAGTGCTGTGTCTCCTTTTAATTAACAACCTGTATTCAAACTGGAACCTTAGTTTGAGAGACAGCCTTACAGAACTATCTTCAAGTTTATAGAGCTGAGTATATTTTCTGTGTTATTCTGTATTATAGAGCTAAATTGTCTGCTTGATATCTGTGTCTTACTGCTCTGCAAATCTATAGAAAACAGTATATATACTTTTTATAATTTGCACATTCCTTACATCTGTGTTGAAACTGTCCCCACCCCCTCATTTCCTGCCTTGTCTTTCAGCTGATATAATTTAGCTAGTGCTGTGTCTCCTTTTAATTAACAACCTGTATTCAAGCTGGAACCTTAGTTTGAGAGACAGCCTTACAGAACTATCTTCAAGTTTATAGAGCTGAGTATATTTTCTGTGTTATTCTGTGTTATAGAGCTAAATTGTCTGCTTGATATCTGTGTCTTACTGCTCTGCAAATCTATAGAAAACAGTATATATATTTTTTATAATTTGCACATTCCTTACATCTGTGTTGAAATTGTCCCCCAACCCCCTCATTTCCTGCCTTGTCTTTCAGCTGATATAATTTAGCTAGTGCTGTGTCTCCTTTTAATTAACAACCTGTATTCAAACTGGAACCTTAGTTTGAGAGACAGCCTTACAGAACTATCTTCAAGTTTATAGAGCTGAGTATATTTTCTGTGTTATTCTGTATTATAGAGCTAAATTGTCTGCTTGATATCTGTGTCTTACTGCTCTGCAAATCTATAGAAAACAGTATATATATTTTTTTATAATTTGCACATTCCTTACATCTGTGTTGAAACTGTTTCCCCACCCCCCCTCCCTATTCTTGGTTGTAGTTTAAATTTGGTGGCTTTTGCAGTGCCCGCCCCACTGTAGATTTGATCTAAGATACTCCCCCAGGACATCTCTTTACCGAATTCTACCTAATAAACCCTTTTTGCACTTGCTTTTAGTCCTTTTTAATTTAATTACATTTTTTCAAACTGTGTGTGGACTAATATTGCTACATATTCAAGTGTGCCAGCTTGCACTGCATGAGAATTGTATTTACTACTGCTTTTGCTACTTTTCTAAAAAAAAAAAAAAAAAAAAAAAAATTTCTTCTGCTTTTACTGTACTTGTGTTTCTTCCTACTTTATTTTGCTTTTGCGTCATCTTAAACGTTCTCAATTGTATTTATTACTGCTTGGTGTAACTCATTCTAAGCCTTTTAGTTTAAACACTTGGGCTTCAGACCAGTTGTTTTACATTGAGAGGGTTTGTGGTCTGCACTGTAGTGGCAGAACAGGTAGCTTACATCCTTCTAAGTTGGGAACTGCTGATTGAGGGCTCAGTGTCTGTTATTCTAAAAGTATATTAATTCTGGTTTAAGCACTTGGGCTTTCAGGCCAGTTATTTTACATTAAGAGGGTTTCATGGTCTGCACTCTTGTGGGAGGAGAGGCTGGACTCTGCCCTTCTGAGCTGGGAATTTCTGGTTGAATGCTTATAGTGCATGCATATCTGAATTTCTTCTTACTGAAATTGGTACACCTTGTTTGCTGTTGCATAGACTAGATCCACGCCTGCTGAATCTAGCTTTGTTTGTATAACTTGAGCACTAATCCAGGCATTATTTAAAGTATTCAGTTGTATTTATTACTGCTTGGTAGTAACTTGGTTAAAGTGTAGCTATCATTCTAAGTCTTTTGGATTAAGCACTTGGGCTTCAGACCAGTTGTTCTACATTAGGAAGGTTTGTGGCATGCACTGTGGTGGCAGGACAGGTAGCTTTCATCCTTCTAAGTTGGGAACTGCTGATTGAGAGCTCAGTGTCTGTTATTCTTAAAGTGTATTAGCTCTGGTTTAAGCACTTGGGCTTCAGGCCAGTTATTTTACATTAAGAAGGTTCGTGGTCTGCACTCTTGTGGGAGGAGAGGCTGGACTCTGCCCTTCTGAGCTGGGAATTTCTGGTTAAAAGTTTATAGTGCCTGAATATTTGAACTGTATCTTACTGAAATTGGTACACCTTGTTTGCTGTAGCATAGACTAGATCCAGGCCTGCTGAATCTAGCTTTGTTTGTATGCTTGTTATTTCCCTGGAACGCTAATTCCACCTAAAACGTGGCTTCTCAGCGCTTCTGTGGATCCCTAGTGATATCTGCATTGCTTACTTTACTTATTTCCTTGCTTCACTTGAAAGAAAGTTACTGTTTGTCGTTTTTGCATTTAAGTTACCTGTACCACATTGCACTTGTTACCTGGCACTTGCTCACTAAAGCAATTATAAGTCAGCACTAAAAATTAAAAGCACTACACCCTCGCTCCCCATTGGCCCTTGTTTTCAATTATAAAGGAATTCCCAATATTATTCTAGCATGTCCAAAGGTCAGTTGTCAATCTCCTCTCCGGTCCAGCTGGTGAATATGGGAATCTTGAGGCAATGTTACAACTGCCTCATGTACACAGACAACCCTCTCCTCCTCCCAACAAATTCCAACACATGTGAGAGATGCAACCATATAGCCAAACTGGAGGCTAAGCTCTCTCAACTCAGTACTGGCATAACCAGTCAGGAGGAGAAGGAAACCACACTCACTACAATTCTAGTCTCACATAGACCTACCACGACAGCAAACCAAACACATAATCACACAAAAACATACTCAGAGGCTCTAAATAAAGATCTGCCTAAGCAGCAGAGACCTCCAAAGCAGACACCCAAGCAACCGCTACCCCAAAACAAAACACGTGCAACACATATCTCACAAAGCCAGTGTGCCACACAGTCACAGCCCTTAAGGCTAAACAACACACCTGATACACTTGTAATAGGTGACTCTATCATCAGGCACACTGACGTCCCGCTCACCAGGCTGAACAAGGAGAAGGTCACAGTGAGCAGCCTGTCTGGCGCTAGGATCCGCCACATAACACAAGCACTCAGGTCACTCCAAGGCAAGTACAAATATGACTCAGTCATTGTCCATGCTGGTGTGAATGACCTGAGATGTACCTCCCTGGACTACATGAAAAGAGACATAAAGGAGCTCTCTGAGCATGTAGCCCAGGCCGGTATGACCCTGACCTTGAGTAGCATCTTACCCTCACCAAGAATGATGCCACAATATGAAGACAAGATAATCAATTTTAACAATTGGCTTAAGTATTGGTGTCATTCAAAGGGGGATCCAATGCCTGTCAGCTTGGGATGATATGCATGACAAGCCACAATGCTTTGCTAGGGACGGCTTGCACCTGTCACCCCTGGGCTTTCGGATATTGGCAAAGGCTCTTGCTACCCCCATAGTGCCTTTTTTAGGCAAGGCTCAAAAGACAAACCCACCTCCATAGGTATCACAAGAGATAAGAAACTAAGAGTAATGCTACTCAATGCTAGAAGTCTAAACCTCAAGATGCATGCACTCGAAACTCTCCTTAGCATGGAGAACATCGATATCTGTTCAGTAACAGAAACCTGGTTCAGGACTCCCGAGAGCACCCCAGCACTACCAGGCTATACCTTGTATCATGCTTTTCGGCCCCAAAACTTGGACCGAACCACAAAAGGAGGGGGAGTATCGATATTCATCAAGGATACCCACACCTCCAGGTTGGTGGCAAAGCACGAAGCATCAGAGACTATCCATGTGCAACTGACAGTGGGTAAAACTGCCTTCCAGTTTATAGCCTGCTACAGCCCACCCTCCCAAACCCAGGAACCCCACTCGGCCTTCCTGAGAACACTGGAAAATATGAAGGTCTCTCCGAACACCATTATATTGGGCGACTTCAACTACCCAAACATAGATTGGGAGCATTACTCTAGCTCCAGCACCCTTTTTCAAAGGTTCCTAGAATTCATAAACTCAAATGCTATGGAACAACTTGTTACTACTCCCACAAGAGGGGAAAACATACTGGACTTGATCATCACCAACATGGGGACTCTATGCTCCAGACCAGAAGTGTATCCCTCACTGGTAAGATCAGACCATAAACTGATCTCACTGGATATTCACATCCCGACCCCACCCCCTGCCCAGAAAACCACAGTGAAAAACTTCTCTAAAGCAAATTTCACACTCCTCAAAACCGAGGTTGAATCCTTCAAAGCCCCTGGGCCTGTGGAAAATACGTCCCAGACCGCAGAATCCTTTATAAATGCATTCTATGAACACCTTCAGGAATGCATGGATCATGCAATCCCAAATAAAACCAAGACCCAATCCTCCAAAGGCAGACAACCTGTCTGGTGGACCCCAGCCATAATCAAACTATACAATAGAAGGAGGAAGCTACTACATGATAGAACAAAATCCCAAAAAGGGAAGGCATCTCTGATCAGTATTAGCAAAAAACTAAGGGCACTCATAAAATCGTCAAAGGCCAGCTTCGAGAGAAAAATTGCACAGGACACTAAGGATAATCACAAGGCTTTCTTTAGTTATGTTAGGAACCTGGGTGGGAATTCCCAGATATGCTCAGAATTAGTCCAAAATGACAAAAAATACACTGATTCCCCCAGACATTGCCAACATCCTAGCTGACAGGTTCAGCGCAAACTTCTCCCCCCCCCACCAAAAGGGCAAATATCTATCCCAGCAGAGTGCTGCCCCCCTGACATCTCAGATGCTCAGGTGGGAGCCGCCCTCTCCAAAGCAAAAAACACAGCATCAATGGGACCAGACAGTGTCCCAGGCTGCGTCCTACATGAACTCTAAGAAGAGCTAAACCCAAACATAAAACTACTGTTCAATCTCAGCCTTACTACAGGATATGTACCCAAAGAGTGGCGTACAGCAACAGTGGTCCCTCTCCACAAAGGTGGTGCCACAACGGACTCTGGAAACTATCGCCCCATAAGCCTGACTAGCTTGGTCTGCAAAGCTATGGAAAGGATCATCATGGACCTCATAAATAAAGATATTGGGGACCTACAGACACTGGATCCTACCCAGTTTGGCTTTGTTAAGAGCAGATCCTGCCTCTTAAACCTGGTTGACTTCTTTGAAACAGTCACCAAGGCCATTGACGAAGGGAAGGTGGTCCACACAGCCTATCTGGACCTCGCAAAAGCCTTCGATACAATACCCCACTCGGACATTATAGATAAGCTCACCAGCTTAAATATAAACCCCTATGTCACTAGATGGGTTGCAAACTGGCTCAAGGACAGAACTCACATGGTTAGAATTGCTGGAGCCATGTCAGACTCTAAACCAGTTACAAGTGGCATCCCACAAGGCTCAGTCCTGGGACCTCTCTTGTTTGGTATATATTTCTCGGAGGTACAGGCCAACATGGAAGGACTGTGGCTGACCAAGTTCGCAGATGACTGCAAACTGGGCACGATAATCGACTCTCCAGCCGACAGAAGCATCCTCCAAAAGGGCCTCATAGAAACAGACAACTGGTGCCAGAGCCATGGCCTCAAGCTAAACGCCAAAAAGTGTATAGTCATCCCCTTTGGCAAAAACAAAGTGCCCACAAATTACCACATAGGTGGTAATCCATTAAGTACAGAAGAAGTAATTAGGGACCTGGGGACCCAAGTTGATAACAATCTCTCATTTGACAACCACGTGGCCAAAGTGGTTAGAAAAACATTTTATATAGCCCACCTAATCATGAAGGGATTCACATCTAGATTAGGGGAGGTCATCGTGCCTCTTTACTCATCCCTCATCAGGCCCATAATCAAGTACAATGCCCCTTTTGGGATGTACCTTACCAAACACCTGCAGCAACTGGAAAGACCCCAAAAGTACCTCACCAAGAGGATCAAAGGGCTCAAACAGATGCCATATGCTGCCCGGTTAAAGAAACTCCAGCTCTACTCAGTGGCATACCGCCTGCTCAGAGGTGACCTGTGCCTGACGTATAAGGCCATGTCCAACCCGGAATTAAGGGCCATGCTGCACCTCAAAAAATCCAAATCCCATCGAGCTACATGCTCGAGAGACTTGAACCTCAGCACTGAAATAAATAGGACATGCTGGAGGGACAGATTCATAACCCAGAGGCTCCCTTCACTCTGGAATAAAATCCCAGTCCAGGTTAGGCAGAGTCCCTCATTGACTCTCTTCAAGAGGAATCTTGATGAGTGGATGGGAGATCGTAGGTTTACCCCGGGTATCACTTCTGTGTCACTGTTAGACAGAGGCACAGTATACTAACCTCGAAAAAGGGCATAGCAAAATTAATTTAAAATGGGTGGCGAAAGCCAAACATACTCTGGCTAGGCTTATAAATGCCCTAGGGCAGATAGCCTAGTATGAACCTATGAACCCATGAAGAGACTAAATGAAAATAAATGGGATGAAAAGGGAAAAATGACAGCAACAGAGCTTTGGAAAGATCATATCAGTATGAGGGAATACTATAGTAACTGATCTGAATGGCGGATAGTATTTAAAGGAAAATACAAGGAATGTTATACGGAATGGCAATTAGAAAATAGTCAAGCAACAAGATGTTACGGAAAACTAAGTAAGGGAGCATCCAATAATATAGAAATAAACAATAGGGAATATTTTATTAAAGAAAAAGAAATATACAAGATGAACCAAAACAAGTGAAATACCTATTATATAAATGAAGATATTTTTTACAAGGAAGAAAGGAAGCATCAGCTCCGTATTTAAGCAAACGTATTAAAGAAGACAATAGTATAATGAGAAAGATGAAAGATAAAGGAAATAGTAGAAGAATATGTAAAATAAATGTTTAAAGAAAGAAATAGAAGAGGAAACAATAGAAGGTTAAAATGTTTTCTGCACAGGATAATAAGGACTTGGAAAGAGAAATACTTCTAGAAGAAATGGACAGAATACTAGCATTAGTCAATGCAGAATTTGCAGCGTGACCTGATGGAATAGAATATTAAATGTATAAAAATATGTCAATCTGACAAAAAGGGCTTTTTGGGCATGTTGAATGAATGGTTAAAAGAATGATTTCAGTATAAATAATTATGTAGTGGTATTTTATAGTTTATCTGGAAAAAAGGGAGTAGACGTGAAATACAGAATTGGAGACCTGTAGTATTAAATAACACAGATTATAAAATTTTCTATGAAAATCATACAGAAAAGAATGAAAGTTAAACTACGTAACATTATAGAGGATATGATTTATAGTGTTAAAGGAAAAGGCTGTCAGGAGTTATTAATGATAGTCAGAGGAATGGCAGATGGCTGTATATACAGGAAGGAACAAATAAAAATTATGATAGGTGACCTGAGTAAGATTTCTGCTACTATACAGCATGAAATATTATGGGAAATACTTCAAGCTTACATTATCAGTATGATGATAACAAATGTAAATGCCACTGCCTACAAATATAACAAAATAAAGATCTTAGTAAATGGCTGGCTAAGTAAGGAGATAAATATAAAGAGGGGAATTAGACAAAGGTGTCCATTAAGGAGCTTAATATTTGCACTAGTCATGAATGTGATATTAACTCATACAAATCAAGATATGAAGAAAGAAAGGCATGTTACTAAGGAGGATATCAATCTACCTATTATGTTATCTTATGCAGATGACATCACAGTTGTTATGAAAGATGGGAAAGGAATGACAGGAGTACTAAATTATTGAAATGAATGTTTAAATGCTATAGGTTTATATCTAAACAGAGAAAAGGATCGGGGCATAATGGAAGGATAGGAGCAGTTGAATTTAATATGGGCAAGATAACACTGTTGGGAATATAGTCCATAAATCAAAAATAAGGGGATTACAATGGGAGAAGACAGAAAAAATGAGAATATATGTATGTTTTAGAGAACATTTAGTTTGTCATTTAAGAAAAAAGATACAGTTAATAATTTCAATATTAATGGCTAAAATGGCATACTTAGTGTATTTAGCTTACCATTGTATTTATTTATTTTATTTTATTTATTTTATTTTACATTTGTTGACCGGGCTAGTCTATCTGGATATATGTCCATTTTCAGTAGAGGCCCGAGGAATTAAGCTCCAATGAAAAACAATGACAAAATCATGACAAAAATTCTATACAAGTTAAGGTAAACAATATAGTGCAGATACATAAGTTAGACATAATCAAGAGGTCAAAAGTAAATAACTTAGTGGAAAATAATCAGGTATAAGTACTATAATGCACATGCAGTTTCAACACATGATATACAGGTGAGTAAGGCAGTTGATAATATACAATTAATTAGTTCAAAAGTATTCACATTGATGTCTTTAAGATATAAGGAATAATATGTAGAAGGAGAAGGACTGCTGTTATTAAGATAAGGAAGCTGATTACTGAGAAGAAGATGAGTAGGCTGAATGTAGTAAGAAGAGCTAGTTCATCAATCAGGTTCAGTACAGGAGCACAGCCAGCGTCTTTTGAGGAAAAGTTTCAGTTTGGTCTTGAAAAGTAATATAGAGGGAATTGAGGAAAGTTCATTCAGGAGAAGGTTCCAGGATTTTCCAACAGTATTAGAGAAGAGAGAGTCTCCAGCCCTGTTGTTAGATTTACAAATATTGACAAGAGGTTTATGTGATGATCGTAAGCTCTTGAGGTTATTGTAGGGGGTGATAGGGTAGATAGTATGGGAGTATTTGTAGGTTGGTAAAGAGTTTTATGGACAATGGTCAGTTGGTGGAATTTTAGGTGATTTTGAAATTCAAGCCATCCTAGCTGTTTTAAGTTGTAACAGTGGTGGGTTCTAAAATGGTTGCCTGTAGCAAATCTGGCTATGTTATTGTAGGAGTTTTCCATTTTATTAAGGTTGTTTTTAGATAGATTAGTGTATATGGGTGAGGCATAGAGGAGAGTAGAGATTAAGTGGGTCTGAGTGACAGTTGTTCTAGCTGCAGGAGAGAGGAAGGGTTTGATCCTGTAGAGAGAGCCTAATTTTCTATTGATAGTTTTTAGAGTATTGTTGACATGGGTGTCGAAGTTGAGGTTGTTGTCTATAGTGATACCTAGTAGTTTGGTAGTTGGATCTGGGGATATGCGAATACCATTATTGGATGTGACAGTGAAATCTATAGGAGGTGACTTACAAGTAAGTATAAAGAGGAGGAGCATGTTTTTTTTTAGGGTTCAGAAGTAGACAGCGCTGTGTAAACCATTGTTCAACTGTGTTAAACACCTTTTGGGTTTGGGAGTGAAGAGCAGATACTGATGTGGCTGGGCATATAAGTGTGGAGTTGTCTACGTATTGAATGCAAGTAGCTTGGGGCATTTCTAGGTGAAGGTCATTAATAAATATAGAAAACAGAAGGGGTCCTAATATGGACCCTTGGGGGACACCAAGGTTAATGGGCAGGTGGGTAGATAAAGTATTATGCCACAGAACAGCCTGTTGTCTGTTTTGTAAGTAGGACTGGAACCATGTTATAGCTAGTGCATCTAGTGACATAGATTTCAGGATATTTATAAGTATCTGGTGATTTACCATATCGAATGCCTTAGACAGATCTATAAACAGTGCAAAAGAAAGCATATTGAGGTTACTGTTTTTGTCGATACAGTCAGGAATGGAAAGTAGGGCAGTAGTAGTGCTGTGGGAAGGTCTGAAACCATGTTGACAGCTGGACAATAAATTGTTTTGGATTAGGTGGTCTAGCAATTGCTTGTGGATACATTTTTCCATAATCTTAGCCAAGGGAGAAAGTAGGGTTATGGGACGGTAATTGGAGAATTCAGTAGAGTTCCCACCCTTATGTAGGGGGATAATATGGGAGACTTTCCAGATTTTAGGGATGAGTCCTTCACTGATGGTTCTGTTGATGAGAATGGAAATGGGATAGGGGATGGACTTGGCTGCTAACTGTAGATATTCAGCGGGTAGTTGGTCGGCTGAAGGAGAGCATGGATTCAGTTTTAGGAGAAGGGTAAGAATAGATGTTGTTGGGATAGGTTGGAAGATAAATGGAGGGGGTGGGATAGTGTTAGAGTTAGTTATAGTGAAGTTTTGAGTAGATAACTGACTGGCAAGAGTTTGAATGGCCTAAGTGAAAAAGGTATTAAAGGCATTAGCAGTCTGCTTGGGATTCTCCTGGTCTGTGCCTTGTGGGTTTGGTGTGATGGATTGCCCTGGGCGTAGTAACTGGTTAATACTTGCCCAGAACATTTGTGGTTTGTTATAGTGAGACTGCTGGAATTGTAGGTAGTAGTTTCTTTTGTCAGACATGATAGCTTTTTTAGTGCTGTTTCTCAGTTGTTTGAAGTTTTGCTGGTCTACAGGGTTTTTACTTAAACGATATTGATTCCAGGATTTATTTCTGAAATGGATTTTCAGCTTGGTTTCTTTTGAAAGCCATGGAGCAGATTTAGTTATCATTCTGACAGAGCGGGTTGGTGCATGGTGGTCTAGTATGGTTAGGAATTTAGAATTAAAGTAATTAACAGCTTTCTCAAGTGGGAGCTTTTTTAAGGGAAACCAGTTACATGCTCTTAGTTCATTTTGGAAGAGATCGGGGTTAAAGCTTTTCTTGGTTCTGACAGTCCTATAAATGGTTGGAATGGGTGGATTGGTTTTAAGTCTGATTATATAGGTAAGTGAGTGATCACTTATGTCATCAGGGAGGGTTCCAGCTTTGTAAGTTTGGGCATGGTTATTTATGAGAATCCAATCTAAGGTACTTTCCTTCTTATTAGGCTTGTTTATCCTGGTAGGGGAGGTAATCATTTGAATAAATCCAAATAGGTTTATATGGGTGGTAGAGTGGTTACTACTACAGTTCTTTCAATCAATGTTAAAGTCACCTATGATAATAGTTTCTTGGGGTAAGTCCTGAGATAACCAGCATAGGATGGATTCTAAGGTGGCAGTGTTATTACCAGGAGGAAGATAGATGCAGATAAGATAAATAGATTTGAATGTGTTGAGTTGTAGCTTGGCAATACGGATTTTCAGTGTTAGAGTCTTGAGGTAGTTTAAAGTCATAGGTGGTAATCTGTAATCCAGATTTAAATAGGATAGCTATCCCACCACCCTTTTTGGTTGCACGGTCAAGTCGTAAAATATTATAACTGGGTGGAATTACTTCTATGTCTTTTGTTACAAGTTTTAGCCAAGTTTCTATTAGACAAAGGATGTCAAAGGAGTAGACTTCTAAGAGAGCATGTAGTTGTGCAACTTTGTTATTTATGCTACGTATATTGAGGTGTGCTAATAAGAGTGGGTTTGGTGGTTTGGTAAGTGAATGCATAGTAGAAGTAGTGGGGTTGAGGAGTAGAGTAGTTGTGTCAGTTGTTGGGCCTGGGTTTGGGTGAATGTCTCCATCTTTTAAAGATAGAAGTGGTATTTTCAGTCTAGGATTTGGGAATTTGGAATATGGATGTAGGTATTTTCTAGAATTGGGAGAATTATATTTAATGTGGGCTGTTCTATGGTATTTTGCTAGTAATATGAGAAAGAGATATAAACTACTGTGCTCTCATTTATATGGGATTCTAGGCTGAACCCTGTTAAGAGAGGTATGTTATATATTGCAGAAGAATGTCTAGGACTAATCAATCCAGTGGTTTATGCAGTTTCACTGAATTTGTATTAAGTCCTTAAAAGGCTGAACGATAATAATGATAGATTATTAACTAGAATATTAAAGCACAAATATGAAAAAGAATGGAAATTAGCACAAAGACTTAAAAGGGCAAGATAAGTTATAAATACTGAAATACAACTTTATAAGGAAAAGATATCCATAAATATGGATGAAATCGAGAAGAAAAGAGAAAATATGGTATAAAAATATTATGTGGAAGTGTTATTATGCATACTCTTGGAGAGATTTGCAGGTAGAAAAATTAAAGCTATAAAAGCAAGAACAAATATATGTAAGAGCATGTAAGAACATCAAGATTTTTTTGTAGAGGTCAGCTATAAATAAATTACCAGTGAACGCCAATATGCTTTCTAAAGATGGGAAGAAAGAACAAGCAATTATTGTAAAGAAATTTAGACAACTGAACATGTATTTCTGAAATGTAAAAGACTTGTAAAACTATGGAAAAAATTAGGAGGCATAAAATATATAAAGGGGGTAGAAGTAGAAGATGTAAATATGGATATGACTGAATATTGTTTTTTATAAAAAAATACATACATATGATGGATAAACGCATTTAATGTAACATGGACTATATGGAATCAAGGAGAAAAGAAAATAATCTTTAATTGGAAATGGGATTTAGCAGAAATACTGAAAAAAAATAAGATTTTGGCTTTGGAAAATGGACTGGGGGTCAGAAGTGTGAGAAAATATCAAGTCTATGTATAAGTGAGGATTGAGATATATAAAAAGAGAAACCTATAATATATCTAATATCATAAGAAGTGTAAATATTGTAAAAATGTTTAAAATAAAGGACCCCTACTCTTTTTGATAGGTGCCGTGGGATCTTTTACATCTACCTGAGCTACCACCAATTCAGGCAGGTGAGGTGTCAGTTTAACAGCTCATCTGAGGAACAACATACTCAGGAGTGCAGCACCCCCTCATACTGCACTGTAGTGTCAGCTATTAATCTACCTGGTGCGGGAATAGAACCCACAACATTCTGCACCAGTGGTGAGTATGCCACCTGTTGCACCACTGGCACATACTCTCTGTAAAGAAATATAGAGTAGATACAAGTAGATATATAGATATAAGATGGGCATACACCTGTGAGAGCACACACACACACACACACACACACACACACACACACACACACACACACACACACACACACACACACACACACACACAAAACGCACACACACACACGCACACACACACACACACACACACACACACACACACACACACACACACACACACACACACACACACACACACACACACACACACACACACACACACACACACACACACACACACACACACACATCAGACCATATTGTCATTGTTGCCATTTAAAGTTGTATCCAAGAATGAAGGAAATCATCAGAGGAAAATGAAGTACCACCTAAGTGAGAGTTTCATTAAGAAAAACATTGACATTTATTGCTGTAAATCCTTCTTACATTACATGTGTTCAGAAAGTGTATCTCCACAATGGCATGCAAACAGATGATCAGGGGAGTGTGAGAGTGGTAATGACATAACATGGCAATGTTTTTGAAGGCAATTAAAATGAAGGTTGCTTGGAAGCATCCACTGCTGGTAAAAGCTCCTAATCCACAAGGTGCATGAAACCATGACTGTCAAGGAAATCACAAGCATATAAGTAACAAAATTTAAGAAAAATTAAAAAAGGGGAAAACACAGAGGAAGACCAAAGCTGTTCAAAAAGGGAAAGGTTCTAGACACTACAGAAAGTTTTATGGATGATTACAGATTGATGTGAGAGTGTCTTGCAGACCTTGGTTCATATATCAACATTTTAAATACGTCATGTTTCTCACTTGTGGGGAACACTATTCCTGATCTTGGGGTCGACGACAAACAAGTTCCTGCTATCTCCAGTAAGTCTGTGAAAGAGGCATGTGATTCTATGGTGATAGAAAGCAGCACAAAAGAGTTTCAAAGTGGAAGAGATGACTGATGAGTGCTTGCCAGGGGTGAGGCACTAGATCAAAAAGAGAAACCTGAAAATAAAGGCAGACTATAATCAATACAGAGGGAACCAGTCCACCTTCTTCTCTGTTTCATTAAATTCTTAAGCATTGAAACTGGAATAAACTACCACTTGACATCCATCCCATTAGACCCAAACCCCAATTCAGAAAGTCAGAAAGTCAGTAAAAAAATCACTTAAGCAAAAATAAATGATGTCTGTGCTATCTCCCCCGACTGACCCATCTCTCTAGGCCATCCAGTCTCTCACCTTTCTTCTACATCTGTGAAAACCTACCTCCCACCTAATGACTCTTCACTTCAATGACTTCTAGTTATCTTTCCTACCCCTCCTCCTTTAACCTACATTATTATTAATCTCTTGGTCCTCGACCACCTCATCTTCCATACCCAGTTTAATATGTACTAATGTATTACTTTTCTACAGTTGAATGAATAAGATCAAAAACCCTAACTTACTTACCTGTACTTGACTGTCTGCCCTGTACATTTTTGTCTGTATTATGTCTTGTACTCTGTGCTTTACCTTAATATATGCTGATATGTAGATTCAAATTGCCATTCATGTGAAACCTGCAGTTGTATATATCGTCTTGAGATTTGTATTATTACCTTTGTATTAAGTCAATTTACTATATGTATTAACTGTGCAGCTTTTCTCTCCAGGTCTCCACTGAAACAGGGCTCTGTCCCAGCTGGACCAAACTGGTTAACGAATGTCAAATAAATAAATAAATAAATAAATCCATTTGAGCTGTGCCTGTCTAACTTTGCTACTCTCTAGAGAAATTAATTTTGACTTCAAGGCTTCCCTTGTATGAGGTGCCAAAAACTTCAACTATATGGGCCTTAAGTAAAAAAAAATGGTGCTGATATATTAATGTAAACACCTAGGGCCACACAAACTATGAAGCGAAACAAAGAAACAAGCAGGCAACAGCCGTAATTTGAAAACTGCAACAAGTGATGTATATTGATGTATAAAACCAAACTGTTTAGATTAATCCTGTTTTATTTTTTCACTTTTTCACGTTATTAGAGAGATTAATTGATTATAGGTTCATAGGTTCATAGGTTCATACTAGGCTATCTGCCCAAGGGCATTTATAAGCCTAGCCCATAGTTATTTGGCTTTCGCCACCCCTTTAGTTTGAATAAAACTATGCCTATTATTTTGCTGTGCCTCTGTCAAGCAGTGACACTGAAGTAATCCCTGGGGTATATCTGCGATCCCCCATCCATTGGTCAAGATTCCTCTTGAACAAGGCCAGCGAGGTGCTCTGCCTCACATGTACCGGGATTTTGTTCCACAGCATAGGGAGTCTCTGGGTGATGAATCTGTCCCTCCAGCATGTTCTATTAATAACCGTGTCAAGGTTTAAGTCTCCGCCCTTGTGGTTCTGAGGGATCTAGATTTTTGAGGTGAAGCATATTCATCAAATCAGGGTTTGACATGGCCTTATATGTCAGGCACAGGTCACCTCTGAGCAAGCGGTATGAGACTGAATAGAGCTGGAGTTCTTTCAGTCGGGCAGCATAAGACATATTTTGAGACCCTTTATCCTTTTGGTGAGGAACTTTTGGGGCCTTTCCAGCTGCTGCAGGTGTCTGGTCAGATACATTCCGAATGGGGCATTGTACTCAATCATAGGTCTAATGAGTGATGAGTACAGGGGCGATGACCTCCCTTGATCTAGATGTGAATCCCTTCATGATCAGGTGGGCAATGTAGAAGGTTTTCCTAACTACTTTAGCAACATGAGTGTCAAGCGAAAGGCTACTGTCAACCTGGGTCCCCAGATCCCTGATGACTTCTTCTGTGCTCAGTGGATTGCCACCTATATGGTAGCTAGGGGTAACCTTGTTTTTCCCGAAGGGTATGACTATGCATTTCTTGGCATTTAACTTTAGGCCATGGTTCTGGCACCAGTTATCCGTTTCTGTGAGGCCCTTCTGAAGGATATCTGTGTCAGATGTGTTTTCGACTATGGCCCAGTTTGCAGTCATCTGCAAACTTTGTCAGCCATAACCCTCCTGTGTTTGCTTGTACTTCAGAAAAGTAGATGCCGAACAAGAGTGGACCCAGGACTGAGCCCTGTGGGACACCACTTGTGACAGGCTTTGAGTCTGACATGGCTCCAGCAACTCTGACCCTGTGGGTTCTGTCACTTAGCCAGTTTGCAACCCATCTTGTGATGTATGGGTTTACATTCAAGCTGATGAGTTTTTTGATGATACCTGAGTGGGGTATTGTGTCGAAGGCCTTTGCCAGGTCAAGGTAGGCTGTATGGACTGCCTTTCCCTCATCAATGGCCTTGGTGACTGTCTCGAAAAAGTCAACCAAGTTTAAAAGGCATGATCTGCCTTTGACAAAGCCAAACTGGGTTGGATCCAAAGTCTGCAAGTTCCCTATGTCTTTATTTATGAGTTCCATTATGATCCTCTCCATGGCTTTGCAGATAAGGCTTGTCAAGCTAATGGGACGGTAATTTCCAGGGTCGGTGGAGGCACCGCCCTTGTATCTAGTAAGCCTATACATAGAAGTTATTGTAAGAATTTAGCGTACTTGTTGGTATGTTACAAATGTTTTGTTACATATATATATAGAAATATTTATAAAAATATTTTAAATAAGTTTATTATCAGTTTGGTAGCTGCATTCGTATTTATAGCAGCAGCTAGGCTATGTTGTATATGAATACAGTGGACAAAGATTAAATGTAGTATGTTGTTTTAAGAGAGGGAGGTATGGAAGTAAGAGTAAATTTGTTGACTGGTCGTAATAGACACATGATCCAAGAGTTGTCTTTTTAAAAAACTCTGTTTTTAATTTTTAAATTGTATCTGAAGAAGTTTGCTTTTCGAGCAAACAAAAAGCATTGAATAAAATTGTTTTATACATCAATATACATCACTTGTTGCAGTTTTCAGGTTACGACTGTCGCCTGCTTGTTTCTTTGTTTCGCTGATATATTAATGTAGTAGCCCAGTGTCTAAGCAGGAAAACGTTAATATGTAGAACATCCTCTATAGGCCTAAGATGTTTCCTATTTTGTAATCTGGGTTTATAGATTTAACCAGATTGACCGTGCCAGCAACAGGGGATGACCTTGCCAGATGGAGGTTTACAAAGTATGCCTTAGAACTAGCAAAGAGGCAGTGCATTGTACTTAGCTGTACAACATAACTATACAACAGTTAATCAGATACATACATTAAAATGATGCAAACACTAGACTGTGCTTACTTATGCACAGGCTTTCCAAACTGTGAATAACACATAGGTAACCCAAGTAACAGTGTTTACAGGGCTGGGCACAGATATCATCATTTGTACAGGTGGGGAAGGGGGTACAGGAATGCATGTCTTTCACAGAAAATGTATGAGTGTGAGTCCTGAAATGCAGCAAAAAAAAAAAATGCACTTATGTGTATTACTTGGGAGGGGGCGCTAACATGCAAAGAGCCAGAGTCAGAGGGTACATATGATGAGATGATGGCTGAGATGATGTTTGTGCGTGTGTGTGTGTGCATGTGCATGTGTGTGCGTGTGTGTGTGTGTGTGTGTGTGTGTGTGTGTGTGTGTGTGTGTGTGTGTGTGTGTGTGTGTGTGTGCGTGTGTGTGTGTGCGTGTGTGTGTGTGCGTGTGTGTGTGTGTGTGTGTGTGTGTGTGTGTGTGTGTGTGTGTGTGTGTGTGCGTGTGTGTGCGTGGGTGCGTGTGTGTGTGTGTGTGTGTGTGTGTGTGAGTGTGCTGCTCATGAGACCTCGTTCTGCCAGGAGATTCACTGACTCTGTCTGTCCCAGAATGACGATAACCACACTGATGGATACTCCTTTTCTTGACCATAGTCACCTCCACAATTGGTGTTCCTGTGGAAGTGCCAGCACTGCAGAAGCAGGATCTCCCTTATCCAAGGCCATGTTTCCTAACCTCTGTGGATGCAGCAGGTGAACAGTTATGAGGTTGGCTCCTCACTCCTAACACATGACTCTAGGAAGACACTGTGTAGTCTAATGTGTGATTCAGTCTATCCAATAAATCACATATGTGGGTCATGCGTTTCTGTAGGTCAGTGTCCACAGCCTGGATCACCCTCACTTTCTCTAGCATGGCTCTGGTGGAATTAGTCTGTGCCTTCATGATGACCCTGCACATATGTTTAGTGGCAGCTAGTAACAGACCAGCTTCAAGGGGAGGACAGTAACCATACCTCTAACGAGCACTATTACCTATCATGCTGTGGTGAACACCCTGCCCATGTGCACTGGGGAAAATGCAGACATCTCTGAAGAGGGGGCAGCCACACTTCCCTGATTTAGAGTACCCCCATCAACCTGTCCAATCTCAGATGGTATTTTGTTTGAGTAACCACATGCATAGAAAATGTGTCCATATTATGAGTAGGGATTGTGGGGGTAACACTCCTTTGTCCAACACACACTCTATACCCTGTAACTGTTCCAGCTAATCCCCATTGCTATTATCAGAAGCAACAGAACCTCCAACATTTAGCAGGGACATTTCCACATATGTGAATAAATAAAAGCAAAAAAGATATACAGTGTAAGTACGACCAGCACCACAGCTACACACGCAACTGATAGGTTTACAGCTATAAATCTATGATAACAATTAATACCTCTGGCCATACCTTGTGCAGATCAATGTGGAATAAGATCCCTGATATATCTGTATAACACATGTGATACAGATTTTAAGAAACATTCTGCTAATGATTTGTTAAGGAGTGTTTGAAAATCGTGATGATATGAAGTAGGAGAGTCTGTTGTTAAAATTCTCCAGGGCTTCCCAGGTTAGCCTCAACATTCAGCACCGTACTTTGAAACACTGTGGAGTTGAGGTGATTCTGCCTTTCAAAAAGGCCAGGAACACTTACGCATACCTCTCAACTGTACAGATTTTCACAGAATTCCTAGATTTTTGCCTCACATTTTTGGTCCGCTTTTCATAAAATTGTGGTTTTCTGGCAAATTGGTGGCAAACCATTAAAGACTGAAGTTAGAAAATAATGACAGACATTTGAGTTTCAGACATTGCACCCCTCAGAAAATTCATGCTAATGCAAAACCTATTATTCCATCAACTTTCTAAGTTTGTAAGAGCAATATTAAAAAATTGTCCCTATTTTTGGGCCTTTGTCCCCCTTTTATTTATGGCTTTGTCCATATTTCTTGCTCTAAGAGGTTAAGAGGTATGCCTGCATGTCTGTAAGATGTGGCTCTGTCAATGGCCTACCTCCATTTTCCTCCATAACCATTCCACCACTGCCTCTGCTCGTTGGGTGGCAACAGAGGTCATAACTGAGCACCAGTGATGGACCATGTCATAGTTGCAGTCATGCCCCCCCCACGCACTATGTTCACAACGAAGTCCATGTCAGCCCAAGCATGGTGATGGAAGGGTTGGTCAGTAGCATGGGTACTCAGTAGCATTACTAGGTGGGGTAAGAGGGCCAATAGCCTCAGGGACAAATTGTGTTTGGGTGGGCACAGTCAGATGCTCCTGATCACTCTTTAATGTAATACTTGATTTTAAAGGCTGGTATTGCATCTGAGGTCAAACCTGAGCGGTATAATACTCTGTGTGTGGCCTAAACTGTAGCAACTGTTTGCTATAGTTTAAAAGTAAAAAAAAAAAAAGCTTCTTTTTTTTTTTGTAACTAAAACCTGAGCACTTTAGTGCTCTGTATAGGCAGGGTATAAATTATAGCAACTGTCTCCTACATTTGAAGTAAGCACATTTTAAAAATATAATTTTTAACTAAGACATTAGTGCTGTAGTGCTCCATGCAGGCAGGATATAAACTGTACCAATTGTCTGCTACAATTGTAGTAAGCAGTTTTCTACACTACCACTTGATAAAAAATATTTTTTAAACTAATACATAAGTGCTGAAACACTCCATGCAGGAAGGTATAAACAGTAGCAACTGTTTGCTTAATTTTAAAACAAGAAATCCTTTTTTTTTAAATAAAATATGTTAAAGGAGGTTTGGGGGCAGGGCACAGAAATGGCATCAGAATGGTTGAAGCTGGATGTGGTGTATCTCAGGCATCTGGCCACATCTGCTGGTGTGCTAGTAAAAGGAATGTGCATGCATCTTTTTTTATTTCTGCTGGGGGTAGCTGTGTAAATCTTACTGTAATAAGCCGATCACTTACAGCTTATTATAGTGAAGTGCTACTTTTTGTGTTTTTTTTCTCTTTACTTGAAGAGCTGAGGGAGAGGGGTGGTGGTTCATAGCACTGGCCCAGGGCATTAATTGAACAAGCTATGCTTCAATGGGTAGTGAAAAGACATCACCCATAAAGACATAGGGCCTGTAGTTTCACCTCATTCTCCACATCTGTAAATTTTGACTTAGGGATGGATGGGCCTCCCGATCCCGCAGTTCTTTTATGTCTCGATTTTTTAGGCACTGCTCTATTGGCAAGGAAAATGTGGGAATTAAAAGTTTTGCTCTCATATGGCAATAAAATCTGTCAATGTTCCTATCTTACTTGGCCATATATACCTTGCTCCGTTTGTGTTTGACAGTTATATATATCTACCCACAATCTTTAAGGGAATGTTAGGTGTGGTATGTCTACTAATGACATGTTTCACACAAAACAATTACAGAAGTGAAAGTAAACAACAACCTTGACCAAGCCTGATAAACATCATGCAAATCACTACACAATGCCTTGTACATGCCTGAGCATCTGTGGCCATCTTTGCACATGCATAGAAAGCTCATGATTATAGGGGTAAAGGAACTGACATTCCAGAATTAACCATATGTAGATGGAGTCACTGCTGAGAATTTTTTGTTACTAGCAATCAGAGGGATGGACAAATGCCATATTTCACTCTGTAAAGTGTCATTGGAACTTACAGTATCTATATTTAACTTTTCTGCCATATATTGCACAAAATGAACTGCCCATTTGTGTGAGACTGAAACAAGATAGTAATTATTCAGGTACTCTCTCTTGTTCGCCTCTATCACATATAATAAGAAGGCTGGGGTTTTTGTTTAGATGCTTTAAAACATAGAAACACATCAGGATGGATAGCAGCATCATTAAATATGAATGAATTAGTTAACAGACAGACCTTACATACATGCATACTTACATCTCAACAGCTAACTACAAAATGGCAGTCAGACTTGCACATGTTCAGTATTTATACACTTGTGCAAGCCCTTGGATAGCTTCTTAAAGGTACATGCATGCACATTGATCTACATGTACCAATTCCCAACCAGCCATTTTTCCTAAGATTTTTACAGGTGAGACTATTATGGCAGGAGAAGGTTTGGGTAGTGCTCCTTTTAGACCACAGAGGTGGACACTGTTAGGATGAGTCCACAATATTTCTGGACATCCTCCATAAGCAGTACAGTTGTCAGCTTCTGCAGGAGGACGATAGTGGGTCACAGTATAAGGTTGATGCAGGAATAGTTTGGCCAAGGCCATCACTCATGTTACTGTCATCACACACACACAGAGGACCAGTACTGCCAGTCCTACAGTGACCTGAGTCAACACAAGCCTGACTTCTTTCGTTGATGGGAGGCAGAAGGTAGGGTGCAGACAGTTAGGTAAACTAATTACCTGCTAATACATATATCACATTAAGCCCTGTTTATGTCTCTAGGCCCTGCAGAGATAGAAAGAAATGGAGATACACAGGAGTAGACTAGATTGCCTAAGATAAAGCCAGTGTAAGTATAACTATTGTTGTGAAATATGTGTTCGTTTGTATAGTAATGGTTACAGCCATTAAAAATAATTCTGCATAGCATTTATACAGTAGTACGTTTATACAGTAGTACGTTTATACAGCAGTAACTCATCGGTTAGTACTGGCATACATCAATGGAGTTAGTATGTCTGCGCAATGTTAGAACTGTGCTTCTGTGTGCTATCCCTTGTATAGGGGATAAGGGACTCATCATGTTAAATCTATGTGTAGTGAGATTATTAGGGTAATTGTGGGTTCACCCCCCCAAAAAAAGCTATATTTTATCATGGCAGAGTACATATTTCATATAAGTAATATCTGTGCACCATTAAAAGGTCCATACATGTCATATCCATAACTATTATTTGGCTGGGCACTTCAGAATATACAGTACATGTATTTGTCCTTTCTCTGTTAGCTGTGCTTGACATTTTCATTGTGTGATCAGCCTGTTTTCATGTTTATGCACAGCTGTATTATTGCCAGAAGTCAAACCTGAAGTAGCATCACTGGCCAGCAGCACAAATGTACTGTCCTAATAAATAGCTCCTGCAGTTAGCTTGATCTTATGTCAGACTGCATATGAGGATGGCTTATGGCTTAGCCCCTCCCCCCACCATATCTTATACTCACACAAGCAGCCTGATGACATACCTGTGTAAGTCTTATTAAAACTTAGAACCAACAGAATGTAACAACCAATAAAATAAGACAGGAAAATGATAGTCCAAAGTACAAGTTTATTCAAAACCAAGCTGCACCAACAACCGGTTCACCAATGACCTAGGTTTCATCTTAAAACAATGACTTCCTCAGATTGGTAGAACCATGATGCTGTTATATAAAGCACAATCAATTAAAATTCAATTGGTTAATAAACCAATACTGTGAAACAATGTGACTCAACATAACCTGATGCAATGAAAAATATGAAAATGAAAAAATAAAATATGAAACACATTAATCTGTTCATTCACCCAAAAATTTTTAAAAAATTGTGCATCCAATACCTAAAGTCAAAGAACAAAACATGATGTTGAAAATAAAAAAATAAAAATAAATATACATGAATGTGTATATTGAAAATACACATAAATAAATGAATGTGATAAGTGTTTAACCCATGATGTGCCTTAACCTAAGATACGGCTTTATAGAAATATATTCATTAAGCCCTGGAAAATTATGAGCATTTAAACGAAGTTGCCATGTAAGTTCACACATATCCAAATGATATTGAGTAATCCTACCTTGTTGATCAATGTTGAGGTGCTGAATAATACAGAATTTAAACCTATGGCTAACTTTGTCGATCACGTGTCTTGCTAGTGCATTAGTAGTTTTCTTATGCTGTATGTCTAAAAGATGTTCCTTAATTCTATCTCTAAACTTTCTGCAAGTTTTCCCCACGTAAAAGGCCTTGCAGTCTTGACACTTAGCAAGATAAACCATGTTGCTGGTATAACAATCATAGTGTCCAGAAATGGGAATAGTACAATTATTAACCTCTATTCTATCCCCCGTAATAAAAATGTGACTACATGTAGAACATCTACCACATTTAAAATTACCCTTAACCCTATTACTAAGATGTTTACATGTGATAGAACTCTTTTCAAAAATATCCTTGAGTGACCGATCTTTTTTAAAAACAAATTTAGGCTTTTTGTTAAATGTCATATTAAATTCTTTACTATATTGGAAAACCTCCCAGTTCTTCATTATAAACCTCTGGATGTTGTCTGTATCCCCATTATAGGTGAGAATATACATAATGGATTCATTAAACACACTCACTTTCCTCTCATCTTCAATGGTGTACCCAAAATTGTCAGTATCAGATTTTAAAATAGCTTGCATAACATCTGTGTCTCTTAAATTGAACTTCTTCCCGAACCTCTGTGCATAACTGTTTTGGATATCCTCTATTCAGAAATAAACTAACCATAAAATCTAATTCAGAATAGAAATCAATGTTTTTGCTTACCATACGTGCTGCCCTGACCGTTTGCCCTTTGATAATAGCCTTCTTTTGATGATTTGGATGCCAACTGTCGTGGTGCAAATATGAATTAGAAAATGTGGGTTTTCTATAAATGTTGGAATTAATAACACCCTCAATTATATCATATTCCAACCTAACATCTAGGTAATGGATCTGTTTGTCGTTGATCTCATGGGTGAATTGTAAAAACCACACTGTGTTATTAATGTATTGTAAGAAGGCTTCTAACACAATTCTATCACCCTCCCAAACGATAAAAATGTCATCCAGGAACCGTGAATATAGTTTGATGTATTGTCTGAATTCACTGTTCAATACATAATTGGCCTCCCAGTATGCCATGATATAGTTGGCATAGATAGGGGCACATGATGCTCCCATAGCAACCCCAGTTTTTTGTTTAAAATAATGACCCTCAAAAAATATGAAGTTGTTACATAAAACAAGTTCCATGAGTTTAACGTACACATTAATCTGTTCCTGTTCATACATACCCGAAGCAAACAATTGTTCTTCCAACCAAGTAAGTCCTACATCGTGTGGTATCACTGAGAATAAATTACATACATCTATAGTGACAAATAATATCTTGGAATTTCTATGGGTATTCATATGTTTAATCCTCTCCAAAAAGTGTCAAGAATCTTTAGTGATATGTGTAAATTTACTTAAACCAACTTTCATATGGTGATCCAAAAATTTACTAATAAAGTGGACCTTGCTCCGTTTACCATCAACTATAGGTCTAAATTTCACATTGTCAAGACCTTTGTGGATCTTAGGTATTCCAAAAATACTACTGACAACTGGAAATTTGTTAGTCAGATATTCATGGTCTTCTTCGTTTATCTCACCTTGAAGAAGCATGTCCTCTAAGAACAGGTCCACTTTCCTATAGGCTATGTTAATTTCATTAATGCTCATTTCAATATAATTATCCTCCCATAACATAGCCATCAAAGTACTAATATAATCTTGTTTATTTGTTATTACAACACCATTACCCTTATTCGGTTTCATAATTCGTATATCACCTAATTCACTTATCTTATGAAGTATTTCATATTCACTTTCGGTCATATTATGATGAAAATTACCCTGCCTTTGTCTATAATAATTCCTAATATCCTGTTCACAAGTTCTTTCAAATAAGGCAATTATTGGATTCATGACAGGGTTGTAAATACTTGGTTTAGAAATACTAATTACTTTACCCAAATACTCATGGTCACTACCATTAAATTGGTGTTTAAGATTCATCTTCCGGGTGAAAAGCTTTAAATCCACCAATGTTTCAACTAAATTCCCTCGTCTTGATGGCACAAAGTTAAATCCCTTGGAGAAAAACTCTGCATGTTCACTATCTAGGGTGATATTAGAATAATTGTATATTTTAAAATCACGAACACCATTGCACAAAATTGTCGGGTTGCTTAAAATACCAGGGATATCATTAAAAACTGCTGTTTCATTATTCCACTGCATAATTTCCCCAAGCTGACTGTTGCATAATTCTCTCAATTGTTCATCCATATCATCAATCAGTCTTAACTGTGTACTATCCAAATTACTGTTGTTATATCCACTAAAACCAGTGTGTATTAGATCCCCTCCCACATCCACCTTTTCACATACATCCACTAAACCAACAGAAGTTTGGCTGATAATGTATGTGATATAACAACTTCTGGTTTAATACATTCTGATCAATGTTATGTTATGTTAGGGTAAATAGTTCGACAGGTAGTGATGATCCACTGTTAAATTTAAGCATTTATATGCCCTCGAGTGATTTTGACGATTATGACAATACTGTTGGTTTAATGGATGTATGTGAAAAGGTGGATGTGGGAGGGGATCTAATACACACTGGTTTTAGTGGATATAACAACAGTAATTTGGATAGTACACAGTTAAGAATGATTGATGATATGGATGAACAATTGAGAGAATTATGCAACAGTCAGCTTGGGGAAATTATGCAGCAGAATAATGAAACAGCAGTTTTTAATGATATCCCTGGTATTTTAAGCAACCCGACAATTTTGTGCAATGGTGTCCATGATTTTAAAATATACAATTATTCTAATATCACCCTAGATAGTGAACATGCAGAGTTTTTCTCCAAGGGATTTAACTTTGTGCCATCAAGAAGAGGGAATTTAGTTGAAACATTGGTGGATTTAAAGCTTTTCACCCGGAAAATGAATCTTAAACACCAATTTAATGGTAGTGACCATGAGTATTTGGGTAAAGTAATTAGTATTTCTAAACCAAGTATTTACAACCCTGTCATGAATCCAATAATTGCCTTATTTGAAAGAACTTGTGAACAGGATATTAGGAATTATTATAGACAAAAGCAGGGTAATTTTCATCATAATATGACCGAAAGTGAATATGAAATACTTCATAAGATAAGTGAATTAGGTGATATACGAATTATGAAACCTGATAAGGGTAATGGCGTTGTAATAACAAATAAACAAGATTATATTAGTACTTTGATGGCTATGTTATGGGAGGATAATTATATTGAAATGAGCATTAACGAAATTAACATAGCCTATAGGAAAGTGGACCTGTTCTTAGAGGACATGCTTCTTCAAGGTGAGATAAATGAAGAAGACCATGAATATCTGACTAACAAATTTCCAGTTGTCAGTAGTATTTTTGGAATACCTAAGATCCACAAAGGTCTTGACAATGTGAAATTTAGACCTATAGTTGATGGTAAAAGGAGCAAGGTCCACTTTATTAGTAAATTTTTGGATCACCATATGAAAGTTGGTTTAAGTAAATTTACACATATCACTAAAGATTCTTGGCACTTTTTGGAGAGGATTAAACATATGAATATCCATAGAAATTCCAAGATATTATTTGTCACTATAGATGTATGTAATTTATTCTCAGTTATACCACACTATGTAGGACATACTTGGTTGGAAGAACAATTGTTTGCTTTGGGTATGTATGAACAGGAACAGATTAATGTGTACGTTAAACTCATGGAACTTGTTTTATGTAACAACTTCATATTTTTTGAGGGTCATTATTTTAAACAAAAAACTGGGGTCGCTATGGGAGCATCATGTGCCCCCATTTATGCCATCTATATCATGGCATACTGGGAGGCCAATTATGTATTGAACAGTGAATTCAGACAATACATCAAACTATATTCACGGTTCCTGGATGACATTTTTATCGTTTGGGAGTGTGATAGAATTGTGTTAGAAGCCTTCTTACAATACATTAATAACACAGTGTGGTTTTTACAATTCACCCATGAGATCAACGACAAACAGATCCATTACCTAGATGTTAGGTTGGAATATAATATAATTGAGGGTGCTATTAATTCCAACATTTATAGAAAACCCACATTTTCTAATTCATATTTGCACCACGATAGTTGGCATCCAAATCATCAAAAGAAGGCTATTATCAAAGGGAAAATGGTCAGGGCAGCACGTATGGTAAGCAAAAACCTTGATTTCTATTCTGAATTAGATTTTATGGTTAGTTTATTTCTGAATAGAGGATATCCAAAACAGTTATGTACAGAGGTTCGGGAAGAAGTTCAATTTAAGAGAGACACAGATGTTATGCAAGCTATTTTAAAATCTGATACTGATAATTTTGGGTACACCATTGAAGATGAGAGGAAAGTGAGTGTGTTTAATGAATCCATTATGTATATTCTCACCTATAATGGGGATACAGACAACATCCAGAGGTTTATAATGAAGAACTGGGAGGTTTTCCAACATAGTAAAGAATTTAGTATGACATTTAACAAAAAGCCTAAATTTGTTTTTAAAAAAGATCGGTCATTCAAGGATATTTTTGAAAAGAGTTCTATCACATGTAAACATCTTAGTAATAGGGTTAAGGGTAATTTTAAATGTGGTAGATGTACAACATGTAGTCACATTTTTATTACGGGGGATAGAATAGAGGTTAATAATTGTGGTATTCCCATTTCTGGACACTATGATTGTTATACCAGCAACGTGGTTTATCTTGCTAAGTGTCAAGACTGCAAGGCCTTCTACGTGGGGAAAACTTGCCGAAAGTTTAGAGATAGAATTAAGGAACATCTTTTAGACATACAGCATAAGAAAACTACTAATGCACTAGCAAGACACGTGATCGACAAAGTTAGCCATAGGTTTAAATTCTGTATTATTCAGCACCTCAACATTGATCAACAAGGTAGGATCACTCAATATCATTTGGATATGTGTGAACTTACATGGCAACTTCGTTTAAACGCTCATAATTTTCCAGGGCTTAATGAATATATTTCTATAAAGCCGTATCTTAGGTTAAGGCACATCATGGGTTAAACACTTATCACATTCATTTATTTATGTGTATTTTCAATATACACATTCATGTATATTTATTTTTATTTTTTTATTTTCAACATCATGTTTTGTTCTTTGACTTTAGGTATTGGATGCGCAATTTTTTAAAAATTTTTGGGTGAATGAACAGATTCATGTGTTTCATATTTTATTTTTTCATTTTCATATTTTTTCATTGCATCAGGTTATGTTGTGTCACATTGTTTCACAGTATTGGTTTATTAACCAATTGAATTTTAATTGATTGTGCTTTATATAACAGCATCATGGTTCTACCAATCTGAGGAAGTCATTGTTTTAAGACGAAACCTAGGTCATTGGTGAACCGGTTGTTGGTGCAGCTTGGTTTTGAATAAACTTGTCGGTTGGACTATCGTTTTCCTGTCTTATTCTTATTAAAACTTATTCTCCTTCACTGTATGAGTATGAACATAGTTGAGTACAATTAGAACTGTGTCTATATGTTTCTTTCCCCCTCACTTTTTGTTGCTATCCTTTATCTGTCACACAAGCAGCAGCACAGCAAACTGCAGCAACCACAATGAGCGGCCTGTCATCCTCCCACAGGTAGCAGCAACAGCAGCACCACCAACAGAGGCATCGGGCACATCTGGGCCCAGGCTGGCAGAGTTGCCTCCACTCCTCCTGCCCTACCTGCACCAGCTAGCCCTGCACCAGTGGGTGGTACAGCAGCAGCTACCTGTGGCAGTGCAATTAGAGGTGGCACTTTTGTCACTCATCTGGAGCTGGAAGAGCTTGTGGGAGAGATAATATTCAGGAGGTCAAATGCCTGCATTGGCCATATAGAGACCATGCTCCAGTGACTCAAGTCAAATCCTTGCCCAGGGCTTTCTCCAGTTTCTGAGGTGGGACCCAGTAGTGACATCTCCTAGCATGACATGTAATCTCACACTTAGTCTAAGATGGTAGAGGTTGCATCTCTGAACATCCAGTTATATCTCCGAACACAGTGTTCCCCTGCATTTTCTGTCTGTACCTACCTCTGCATGTTGTACAGTGCTCTCCCACCATTGTCTTCCCTCTGTTTGTCTGATATCTCTTTTGCTATTGTGTTCCCTCTCCCTCATTGTGTTACTCCAGACCCTGTCAGTTATGTATGTCTTTCCCTGTGACCTACCCTTCCCATCTTATCCACTGCTTACTTCGCAGACTTCCTTTCCTAATTTTCCCTCCTTAAGAAAAATAAATATGGCACCTGTCTGCCAAAAAATATTACCACCTTTATGTCTCAACATCAAAGATATTTCAGTAATATACATATAACTGGCTGTAATTGGTCATGATAAAAAGTGAAGTTGATTGACAATTACTGTCAGTAAATAATTACAAATATTGTTGTAGATCAAAATAATTATTGAGCTAAGAGATTGACAGGTCTACTTCTGTTCCACCTCCATCCTGCAGGTCTTTAAAATGACTCCTTATTTGCTCACCTTGTGTTGTACCCTCTGCTCATTTTTCCTTTTTCTTCATTGTACTAGGTTCCCATTTCCAACCTATAACGTGGTCAAAAAATTGAAGAAGCCATTGAAACAGAATATACTATTTCACATAACATCTGCGGTAATAGGTTATGTGAATAGGTATCTCTAAATTACTAACATCCCAAACTTAAATAACATGCACAAGGATGTACCATTACATCGATAACAATGTGATAATAATGAGAAAGTACTTAATACACAAACATGGACTGTCTCAGTACTGCATTTACATCATTATTATCAGGTGATTGTGTTGGATAGTTGAATAGTTTGATTATTACATCATTCATTCTTTTGAAATGCTGTCTGTATATGCAGGATGGCAAGCTTTGCAGATATGGGTGTAGTTTAGTTAAAAGACATATTCCAGTTGAGTGCATTTATAGGACTTTCCACAGTAATGATAAATCAAATTAAACAAGTTATATGTGTTTATATATTCATTTACTTACATATTTAAGGAACTAAACATTGGCACGAAATATAAAACCATAAAGAAAAATGTATGGCTACAAAAAATTCTGCATAGCTGCTGCTATAAATTAGAAATAATTGAATTAAAATAAGTTACTTTAATTAAGTATGGCATTTGTTTTCTTATGGTTGGTTCCTTTTTAATATCCTGTACAGTGACCACAAACAAATTTCACTGACCAAGGCCTGCAGGTAGGCATGTGAAACAATCTGTCACAGTGCTGTGTTTGATATAGCGCATCTGTTTAAATGAACTGAACAACACATTTAAAGTACATGGGGTGCCATACTTCAGGTAGTGCATAATACATTTGATAGCACTTTCTAGAGGTTTCTATCTTTTTAATGCTGGAAAGGATGGTTGACAAAAATGGTACATATAAAGACAAACCTATAATGCACCAAAATGTATAATATAACACAAATTCTGACTTGATGTAGGAATATGCCCTGCATTACCCATGTGTTGTAGGAACATGTCTAATGCTTCATCTTTTACACGGTTATTTTTTAGGACTAAATTTATCCCAAACTCTAAATCACTTAGTCACATGTGGAACTGTATTGCACAATCCATATTACTATTTAAAGGGGTAAAATAGCTTCACAGTTAGACAATCCATTTCCAAAATAGAAATAATAAATGTCGATAATGCTCATAGTGTCCTTTTTACTTTGCATGCCAATTGTTGCAAACCACTTCACACTTCCTAACAGATTGTGGAATAAAGCTGTACATTTATAAGACAAATTATAAACTGACTGTTAGCAAATTATGTATTACTTCATGGAAAATTACATATTCTTCCTTGTAGATGACATAATGAATCAAGCAAGCCAGTCGTTATCTGTTGTATTAATCAAGTTATTCTACAACCATGACACACTGTTTTATTTAACAGCACGTAATGTATCTAATAATATATTATGGACTAGAATGTAGAATAAATATAGATGCCAGATGACAATGTTTTGGTTATGTTACCTACTATATTGTAGTTACTGGCAGAAAAAAAATAAATTCTAACTTGTGCATTACAGCAACACCATAATAATAATCTTCTGTGCTCATACTCTGCATACTGATGGTGACAACAGTCAGATAGCAACATCTGTACAACGTATATTCGGTACTTAACAAGCAGGTGTCATGCTCACAGTGCACAAGGTTGTCTTGACTACTACACTATATACAAATCACACTGCATTATGTGAGTTGAATAGTACATGGTAATATGCTCATATATGAAATGAGAGTGAGAAGTGTCATGTGTTGTTTTTTTTTTTTTTTTTTTTTTTTTTTTAAGAACTCTAGCTTATATCAGAGGCAGTGGCATTCATCAAGGAGGCATTAAAAAATTATGTAGTACTGCCTGTGAGTAGCACAGCTGCAGTTCCGGAGATGTTCCCATGTCATTGTCATGGTCAGAATGCCATCTAAGTATATACTAATGGACTGATGTTAATGGACATTAGACAATGGGATTGGAGAATAAATGATCTCTGACAGGTGCTCGGTATTCCACAGATTAGAATTAATGTACAGGGATAGCCCAGAAAAAAGAAGCATGCCTAATCTGACACAAAATCTGTGTACCAAGACTGAAATATTTTTATGGCTGTCATTTCCTTTTCTGTCACAAACCATGGCTGCTAGAAAGACATTGTTAGTGAGCACAGAAAAATAAACAGTTGCAGTTATAGGGTTGCAGGTTGTAAGTGAATGTTTGTATCTGCATGTGTATATGTGCACACACATACATGCATGTGTATGTCGGTAATGGTTGGCACTTCGTGTGTCAGCATCCAACTAAAACACATTGTGGTGGCTATTATTTACATATAAATTCTTTAATCAAATCACAATCAGACATCAGAACTCTACGCAATCGATAAAGTGATTTAGATGGTTAGATAATTAGTTAAATTTTTTTACCAGGGTAGTATGCTAATCAAACAATGACCAATTACAGGCTTTTCTTCAGATAACTCATGTGTGTGTGTGTGTGTGTGTGTGTGTGTGTGTGTGTGTGTGTGTGTGTGTGTGTATGTGTGCTTGTGTGTGCATGGAGGAGAGCTGGAATGCTTTCCACTCCATGTGTCTAAAATTAAATATATAAATATATTACTGATACCATTATTTAATGTACTTTTTGCAGCTGTTCACGGTAAGACACCTGAGGTATGTGTGACATAGGGCAATACTGCCAGCCCAGCTATCTGGAATATTGTAAATAATCATATGCCATTTGCGAATATCAACATGATTCATATGCTTGTCTTACAGATGTATTACAATTATAGGTTAAGTGTATATTAAACTACAGCTACAGAAGTGTCTTTTGAACAGGATTTGTGCACTACTGAGCTTCAAGGATGTGTCCACAATTACCCTACTGGAAAAGAACAGAAATGTATATAAACTATATACCTGTGCAAATGTATATGTGTTAACAGTAGAAACTAGAACATACAGAGTTAACCTACAAAACTTCAAGAAAATAGTTGAAATTAAATTGTTTTAGGATTTTACTATAATTGTTATCTCTCAGTTTCAGTGCAGTAGCAGACACAATGTCTAGAGGTAGAAGTTTTTTGTATTGTCTTGAAAGAGAAGTAATTACTAGGTTTGAGATGTAGAAGTGTTTTAATGTTTTATGACTTCCATGATCTGCAAATATCTGGGAGATGTGTATTTTTCACAAGGAGATGTCAAATGCTACACTAGGGGTTTAGCTTGGGAACAAAAGTCAGGTGACAAAAAGTGATGTCATCCAAGCTAACCCAGCTGTAACATTTGATATTAATTTATGAACTCTCTCAGAAAGAGACTGTGCATTTTGTATTTTGACTTTGGCCTAACAAGAACATCTACTAATCACAACCTTCTGCACTTGCCTTGCTGTAAGTAAGTTTTTAGGGCATATTAACTCTTTTAGATTCAGATAAGATTATAGTAAAATATAGCTTAGATGTTTTCTTTATTTATTTCAGACTGTCTTGCAATATTGTTTTAAATACTCCCTGTGATTTTGAACTCTGATATAACTGATTACTTACTGAGTATAGTCTTGGTTTTTAACTATTTATTTATTATTAAATATATTTAAACCTATCTTTGTGGCTGATATCTGTGAGACATATTTAAGCTCTTAGTGTACTTGCATATCTATTTGGTGACACTTTACAGGCTACTCCTTAATAAACTTGTTGTTGGTCAGACTACCATTTGAATTATTAGTAACATTACACAGTAGGATTGGACACCCGTTGTTAAAGGCATTAGAGGAGCTGATAAAGAGTTGACTGGTGTCAGCTGGACCTACCTTAGAGTCTGGGCAGAAGGAGGCATAGCAAGCCTTTCCCATGTGTGTGTGTGTGTGTGTGTGTGTGTGTGTGTGTGTGTGTGTGTGTGTGTGTGTGTGTGTGCGTGTGAATCAAATCTCAATGTCTGTATGTCAGCTACTTGGGCAGGGACATGAAGCGCTGGTTGGACAGACAGGGTGCTGGAGGTTTTTGCCTTGGCCACTCAGCTGAGATCTCAACCATATGGCTGCGCCAGTGGGGTGTCTTATTGGGGATATGGAGAAAGAGGGAGAAACTAGCCCCAGACTGACTCAGATCTCTGTGTGCTCTTAAGGGAAATTACACTTTACTGTGTGTGTACTTGTCATCCTTCCAGTGTGTACACTCCCCACTATTGCCAGTGGTGAGGATTGATGCTCCTTGATTGCTGGGCCAGTGCAGGGGTGTCACATATTAATTGGTTGGCAGTGATGGGATAGCCACATCACATATTAATTGGTATATAGTGGTATGGATATTGAATTCCTGTAGCCTGTAAATAGTGGTCACTGAAGGTGTTTGTACTCTCACATTCTGAACATTTGTATGCTCACACAGTGAACATTCAGAGTTTCATATCACAATTGTTTTATTATTTTTTTTGTTAACTTAGTTAGTCAGGGTGAGCTGGCAAGCTGACAAGGAACCAGCTGGCTGAGATGTGCCAGGCTAAAGGACTGGTGCATGCCAACTTGACTAAGGCAGAAATTACTGTAACCTTTGGCACAGCTGCATTGCAGACCAGCAATCAGGAGAACAACCAGACTGGCCTTGGAGATGTACAACTCCTAGAAAATGGACAGTTCAACTTTTCCACAGAGGACTTGAAAATCCATCTGGAGTTAAAGACACTTGAACTGGAGGCCAAACATTTGGAAATAGAAGCAGCAGAGAGACTAAGACATCTGGAGGCTGAGGAAAATGAGAAACTGTGACGTCTGAAGACTGAGGAGAAGAGAGGCAGAGGCAACATGAGAAGGAGATTCTGACTCTTTGCCAGGGTCATGGAGGTAATAGGGAAGGGGGTAACTGAAGCCCAGAAGCAACAAAGGTCAGTAAATTTCTTCCACAATTTACAGAGGGGGATAATTGTTTGAAAGGGTATGTAAACAGTATAATGTTGACCAAGGGCTCTGGGTAAGGTTCCTGACCCCCTTACTCCATGGTAAAGCTGTAACTGCAATTTCTAAATTATCTGATAACTGATTGCTTAAATTATAATACAGCCAAAAATTGTTTTTTAGAATGTTTTAAGTTAACACCTGAAGTTCATAGGAAAAAGGTTTTGTGAGCATAGACCCAAGGCAGAAAAAGTGTGCGTGAATATATTGCTGAACTAAGCACTTATTTTCATAGGTGGATGAGTGGATGTCAGGTCACCACTTTTGAAGAGCTGGCAGATGTTTTGATGAGGGGAACAAGCCCTTAGCACTTTGCCTGATGACATGAGAATCCGGTTAGCTGATAGACAATGCAATACTGCAGATGAGTTGGGGAAGAAGGGAGACCTATACCTAGCAAACAGGGCATCACTGCACAGGATACCCAGTGCTGCTCATGGGTCTAAGGGAACTCATGCTGAGCAGCCCAGACTGCCCCATCAGAGTCCACCAGTAGCAGGGGAAACCAGTAGTCCAGGTACAGATCCAGGACCTAGGGTTAAATGTTTTAAATGCAAGCAGGGGGGCCATGTAGCATATAGATGTCCACAGAAGCAAGGTGGGGAACAAAATGTATTTATTTATTTTTTTGACATTTGTTGACTGGGTTAGTCCAGCTGAGCCGAGGCCCTTTTTCAGTGAAGACCCGGGGAGAAAATCTCCACATAAACATAAACATTGATCATGACAACAAAGTTGCATAAACATGGTACAAGGCTACAAAGATATAGTTACATGCAGTTGTTTATAGTTGCTTTTGCATAGATCATACCTACAGTGTTACATAAAGCTAGTACATGGCTACAGACATATTGTTATCACAAGTAGTTACCAGGAGTACCAGTTGACTAGTTAAAATAAGGGACATTATAAATCAGATTGGTTAGTGAGTACATCTGGTACTATACAGAGCAAAACATCCATTTGGGATACAATGTTCTTCCTAATAATTTCAGCTGAATAGCTGCCTAGTGTATAGTCAGTTATTGGACTGTTGAAGTAAATAGATATCATTCATGTAATAAAGGATAGCTAGAAGTAGTGAATAGAGATGTAGGGAAACATAAGTGGATAGAGAGGGAGAATTAGGTATAGAAGAAAGGTGAGAAGTAGGGGACAGGAAGAGCAAAAGGTGTGAGAACCAGTAAGTGGGAATGACAGAATACCAGCAGTAAGTTGCCTTGAGACAACAAGGGTACCAAACTACCACAAGAGGTTATATCCTGTCTTAGTAAATGTGCAACAGGCACTACTAAGAGAGACACAACCTCTGACATAACTGTTGTGAGGCCTGCAATGGTTAAAGAGGACTACTACTTGCTTGGGGAGTCTACTCCAGTCAGAGCTTTAGGAGGGACCCCATTTCAAATACCTTTGGCTAGGGTTAACCTTTACTGAGAGGGTAGAAAAGGAAGCAAGCAAGTAGGTGCATTTGAGCATATCCCTGCAGATGTCCTGATGGGGAATGATTTTGATAATGCAATACCCTGTGTGCATCCAGTTACATGCAGTCAGGATTGGAGGCAAGCATGTGGATCTGGTAGCCTGGGAGAGACCCAGACAGGCCACACACTTGCAGCCAGGACTGGTGAGGTGGTTACTTCAGGGAGGTAGCTACCTTGTAGCAGTGAGACTGAAGGTGAGCCACAACTGCTTGTGGGTACTGATGTTCCCTTCAACAGAGTGACTGCAAGGGCAGAGGTGAGTAGTAGTACCCAGGCTGCCAGTGAGGCACCACTGTCAGAGGATACCAGAATTCCTGTGGAAGGGGAGCTGGGAAGAGTTACAAAGAGAGAGTGGAGACAGGTTCAGCTCTTAGACCCTACAGTACAAGGCCTGAGGGAGGTAGCCAGTGAGGCACCTGATTTTCAAGGGAAAGGAGAATCTGTATACTGCGACAAAGGGTTACGGTATAGAGAATTGACCCCTAAGGGAGGGCTAGAGGGTAAGAGAATACAGCAGTTAGTAGTGCCCAGAGCCTACCATTTGGCACTTCTAGCCATAGCCCACAATATTCCCTTTGCAAGTCATTTGGGTATAAAATGTACAAAGAGATGTATGATTACTTACTGAGTATAGTCTTTCTTCTTATATTATTTATTTATTATTAAATATATTTAAACCTATCTTTGTGGCTGATATCTGTGAGACATATTTAAGTTCTGAGAGTACTTGCATATCTATATGGTGACACTGTACAGGCCACTCCTAAATAGCCTTGTCTTGGTCAGACTACCATTTGGATTATTATTAACATTACACAGTAGGATTGGACACCCTTTCTTAAGGGCCTAAGAGTAGCTGATAAAGAGTTGGCTGGTGGCAGTGATAACTACCTTATAGTCTGGGCAGAAGGGGGCATAGCAACCCTTTCCCAGGTGTGTGTGTGTGTGTGTGTGTGTGTGTGTGTGTGTGTGTATGGGAGCATCTCAGTTTTGTATATATGCGAAAGACGGTGTCTATCTGCCTCTGCATCTGTCTTTGTATATATAAGTGTGCTTGCATGTGTGTGTGTGTGTGTGTGTGTGTGTGTGTGTGTGTGTTTTTGTCGACATTAGTAAATATTTGCGTCATTTATATTTTGGATATAAAATACTTCCTCTAACAACACGTACATATCCCATGATGAGACATTAGGAATAGAATCTATTTTACATCAAAAATAATAAAAAATAAGTATATAGTAATAATAAAAAAATGGAAGACAATGTAACAGAAAGCCCATTTTCTAAACATAATAATGTTCTCCAAGGTGAGCATTACAGTGAAATATTGAGCCTTCCAGGGGTGGGGCTTCGGGCCTCATAACACCCATAGACAGTCTGCTGTTTCACTCTAATGTTCACCCCTATTGGGCATTGTTACTTCTGTAGCATGTCTTAGCTATGGTATTCCTTTTTAGGGACATTACTGTAGGTCACAGTGATGCCAACATGATGTCCTACCACAGCCCGTGGCACCAACATATGTCAGAGTGATGCCACAATGTTCCCTGCTATTCATATGGAGGCATGCAGTTCACAAAATATTGTCCAAAAAATGAGAGGGAACTCCACTGTTCAATATGCTTCAAAGCATGCTTCTTAACTGTTAAATGTTTACATGCCATATTAACAGCATACCTCTTTCATCACTGTACCCATAGTTTCTTATAGCCTGTAATTTTGAGATATGGAACAGTTACATTATTGACCAAAATGAGACTTTGCATTTGCTCTACCTAAATTCATTTCACACCTAGGTGTTTTTGATACTTACAGTACACAGGCTCAGTATGATTTAAAAAGATGAATACATTCAGTTACAACTGTTGAAAACAACTACAGTGACAGATATTAATATAAATCTGTTTCACTACTGAAACTCACTCATCCATTTATTTGTCTTGTTCCTTCCTTGCAATCAAACAATGTTTTTATTGGCAAACCATCTACTTTGCATCCAACCAAGCCAGTGCTACACAACACTTCCCCAATAAGTGCACATGTGCACAGTCGCACACACACATAAACACACACATTATTTAGGATACAGTGGATAATTACCGTTTTCATTTACACATCTTCACTGGCTTGTACTTATTCATTATACTAATAGCACTTGTTCACCAGGTTATCATACAGCATTGATCAATGCTTGTTTTTAGAACATCTGTAGGTGTTGATATTCTCAAATAAGGGCCTTCTTAGAATGCCTTAAAAAAGCTATGACAAACTGAGCACCATCTGCAGAGGGACCTGCAGGCATTTATGTGTACATGGCATGCAAACTTCATTGTTACAGCTAAGTGTTACAGACACAAAACAGGTACAAATACTTTCAGCACATAGAGAAATGTTTGTAAGCTACATTTATTTATAATATACACCCAAGTGCACAACAACAACAACAACAACTTCTGTACATTTATGACTGTTTTTCTAACCACTACACAAGGGCTAACATTTTAAGTGGTACATGTTTTTCTGTTTGTTTCCTGTAGGAGCACCGTACAATTATTTTTATAAGCCTTTAGGGAAAAAAGGTGCTTGTTTTGTTGATGGTACAAGACTAAAATCACAACACCGTGGTTGTACAAATGTCGTATTACCATTCAAATGGGGTAACTGCTTAACACCCACTCAGTTTTCATTTGACTGAGACAAGACTGAGAGCTCACCAATACTTCAGCATTATATTTGTTAAAACAATTCCATTGGACTTAGAAGAATTGAGAAGGGGGAAGTCTAAAGGTATTTAGTGAGTTGTATTTTTCAAAAGCTGGAAAACTGTGTCACTGTAAGCTAAACAAGTTTAAATCACGAAATCTGGCATGTCTGAAGCTGAAAGTCAGCACTGTTATTATTTTTAAGTGCTACCGACCCCTGAGGCTATTTTATACATATCATAACAAGCAAGAATTGACTGCCAGAAAAATCTGACAGGCATTAATTCCAAGCAGCTGAAGTGTCTGAAATAACCTCAGATAAGTTTTATGAGACAATTAGGTCATTCATCCCTGACCGTCTCCACCCAAAGTAGTTTAGCTTATAATTAAATCTGATTTAAAAATGCCTAATTAAAATCAAGATATAGTAACCCAGTTTGTTTTAAATATTTAAGTGTAATACCCATACTGCATTGCAAGGATTTGTTTTAAATATTTAAGTGTAATACCCATACTGCATTGCAAGGATTTGTTTTAAATATTTAAGTGTAATACCCATAGTGCATTGCAAGGATTTGTTTTAAATATTTAAGTGTAATACCCATACTGCATTGCAAGGATTTGTTTTAAATATTTAAGTGTAATACCCCATACTGCATTGTAAGGAATCTTAACTGTTATACATACGCAGTCCCCTCTTTTATCTGTCTCCTTTCTTTTCTTTCTCTTTCCTTTCAGTTTTGTAATAGATATGCACTCCTGACAAGGAGTCTTTTCCTGTTCACAGTGTTATGTGAACAACACATCTTGTCCTATATATAAAGTTTTAGAATAGGGATACTTTTTTAGCTAGGAATTAAGAGCTCATTTCAAATGCTAAAACTTCACAAAGGTATGTCTTACTGCAATGTTTCCATGAGTCCCTAAGCATTGCATGGTAGACTAGGGCTTCCCACTAATAAGTAAACTAAATACTTTGCTATAGTTTCCTGGCTCTCAGTTTGTGTAACACATCCACACACACCTGTTGTCTTTGTGCTTCCCAATTAAACACAATGAGGAACACAGTAACCCCCTTAGTATACTATTAGACATTCTATAATTGTATTTGCTTTTAAGTAAGACTCTGCCCCCTCTGCTACTGCTTTAAGAGAAAACCTTACTTTTATAAGAAGTACTGTACAAAACCAGTCTGCAAACATAGTGTTTTGGGGCCTTTAGTCCAAAGAAACAAGCATTATTTCATAAGAAAATGACTGGCTATTGGCTTACCCACAAGTTGAGGAGAATTTACTGAACACTCTGACCAATGTTTGGGGCCCTGCCGGTATAGAAATGCACAGAACCTTAAGGTAAGTGCCCCTTCATCATTTATATGATAAACTACTGTATTATTTGAATTCCTTATTAGCATTTCATTCTCTCTTTCCTCATCTTTTAATTGTGGTCCTATTTCAGTTGTAGCAACCAGGAATAACATGGAGGGAGGGAGCGTAAAGGTACCTCCCTCCTGTCAGATGTGGTTCCAATCAATGTCAGTTTTTATCTGGAGGCCTAATTTGGCAATGCAGGCTCTGTTATAAAACTGTTTTTTTTCTTCTAGTGGATATGTTAATGTATATTTTATAGTAGCCTGCGAGGCTGAAAAACAGCTAGGTGTCATGATAGAGATTCATGATTTTACTGACAGTGTATTTGTCCAGTTTCATCGTCTTTCCTTCACTAATGAAAATGTAAATCTTTACACCATTCTCTGCCTGTCACAGGCATCTTTATTCACTCGTGATAAGTGGTTATTATGGAAGGAAATAAATAAACAAAGAGGGGAAACCCAGCAGCACGCATCATGTCTATTGTTGTGCCAGCACTTAGCGATTCTTCAGAAGCATTCAGATTTAGGCAGTGTAGCGTACCTTAGGACTGCAGTGACATCATACAATTTAAAGTTAGATGCACTGTTATTTATATCTTATAGTTCTATCTAATTATTCATGGCACAGAACTGTATTAAGGCTATAGGCCAGAAAGGATTTTCTAAATATTTGTAAATTACTTTCTTATTTGGTTATTGCCTTCTTGCATCGGCAAATTTAGTTTAATATGACAGATAACTACAAACTTCTTTTAAAGGTTATACTCATTTATGATACATTTTCCTTCACCAGTTGCATTGTAATGAACATTAGAATATCATGTAAATGAATGATTTAAAGCAAAGTTTTATTACTAAATGATTGCTGATATTCATACAATACTGACTTTTCCACGTAAACATATATGGGTAGCTGTATGAAAGCCAAGAGTGGCTAGTGAGCTACAAAGAGGTTACCAGACCCTACTGCACAGCTTGGGGAGGGGTTACTAAATGCAGAAGGTTGTTGAAAGTGACTGCTGTTCAGACTCTTCCATCAGGCATAGATAAATGGATTTGTGAGTGTCAGGGATGGTTAGTGAATTTCCAAAGTATCTAATAGACTTGATAGTATAAAAAGAAGGGCTAGTGTGCCTACAGAGGGGTAACCCATCAACTTCTACCAGAATGACTTGCCCAGGAATTCACTAAAGGGCCTACACAGTGCTGCATATATTTGTGCTATAGCATTGTGCAGCACTTTGTTAGGGTGGTTGCTGAATGATAAAAAGGTACCACAACATGGATATGGAGGTCTCCATGTTGTGGCACCTTCCTGAATCCCCCCTTTGTTCATCTTAGATTTGATATCTGAAGAGACTCTTGATATTCAGAGTCTATGTCGGAACATCGAAGTATCAAAACTTTGAATGTTCTGATAGCGAACACTATTCAGCGTGCGCTAAGAATAGCGAAGCTGCAGAACAGTGAATTCTTTCCTCGGGAAAGAATTCGGTTGGCTGTTTCTGTGGCTTCGCTATTCTTATCACTGTGGTGTAAAGTTATGGGTTGGGTTCAGGTAAGTGTGCGATTGTATGTTAGGGTTAGGGGCGGGTTAAGTGAGTTAGCGTTAGGGCGCAGGTGAGGCATGTGTGCGATAGTGACAGACTTTAGGGTTAGGGGTGGTTTAAGTGAGTTAGGGTTAGGGTGCAGGTTAGGTGAGTGTGCGATAGTGATGGACCTTAATGTTAGGGTTTGGGTTAAGGTAAGTGGGTAGATAGTAGTGCATGTTTAGTTTAGTGTAGCATTAGATGTAGGAATTTAAGTGCATGTGTGTGGTTGCTGTTTGTCTGATGTGCTTGTGTTGTGTGTATGTGTTTTGGAGCAGCAAATTTTTTCCATGGGAAAAAATTCGCTGTTCTGAATGTTCAATATTTTCATGTTTCGGTGTTTTGGGGCTAATGAAATAGTGTTCGCTATTTTCATCTTTTGATAACGTGATATAAACGCGATATTTAAGGTTTGTAGACTTTATCCCTTTTGCAAATACCTCAGTGACTTCATAATTGGTTACTGATCCAAAAGGTTAACAGACCATACAACATAGTAATTTGGGCTAATGTAAGTACAAAGCAGTAGCCAAGGGGCTTAATAATGCAGACTCAAGGGGACCTTAGGCACAATTACATGGTTATATGAATGTTAAGTCTGGCTAGTGAGGTATCAAGGTGGCTAATGTAAACAACAGCAAAGCTGGTATGGCTAATGCAGGTAAAAATGAGTGGTCAGTCATTTTTTTTCTATGGGATGCAAGCCACATTGCAACCATAATATAGGAAGCTGCATACCCACACCCCTGCTGCTTAGCATACTAACTTCCAGAGAAATTGCCAAGAATGTAAAACCCCAGTATTCCTAGTATTTCACACTAGTGTCAGTTATTTATATATATATATATATATATATATATATATATATATATATACACACACATATATATATATATATATATATTCATACAATGTGAACAAGTAGGTGTCTCCAGAAGGGATAACTCAGTGGTCACTCTGGAGGGCAAACCCTGGAAAGGTGACACTTGCTAAATACAGGAGAGGAATGCTGGCCTTTGATAGTTTACATGTGATGTACTCTTTATTTACTCTGCAAAATAATACAAAAATATTCAAACTACTAATCTGCTCGATATATTTCTGAGAATCTAGAAAATAGTGATATTGCCATAACAACATGCATGTTATGTTTATTATAAAACTGAGTAGTTTATGTGTCAAGAAATCATATTTAGAGTTTTTGTTATCAACATGTAAAAAGCAATAATATTCAAGGTCTGATTCGAAAATAAGTGCTCTTGGTGTGACTTACTACAGCATAAGCCTGTTTTATGGCTAGACCTTACACTGGAATAAGTCACTTAATTCTGCTGCATGTGCTCAAGACACATTTGCTTGAGATAAGATAACGTCATCGATACTCACTCATTTCAGTAAGTGTTCTAACTCCCATTAACTCATCTCAAGTAACTTAAACTACCCTTACCAGAACCCTGATCCCAGTGCCTAACATTAAAGTCCCCCATGCCTCACTAAACCTAAAACCCCCTTCCCCTCCCTAAAGCTAAAGTCCCAGTCAATCCTTGAACCTAAAATCCCCATCTCCCTCCCAAACCCAAAAGTCCCTATCACACCATAAATCGAAAATCCCCTATTGCCCTCTCTAAACCTAAATTCCAGATAGCTGCCTAAACATAAAATCCGCTTCCTCCCATCCATATACACTCTCTAAACCTAAAATTTCCACCTGCTCCCTAACCTAAAGAATCCCTATCACTGCCTAAAGCTAAAAATCCCCACCCCCCTCCCTAACCATAAAGTCTGCAGTATATTCCCTAAATCCCTACCCCCTTCTGCACTTGCCTGGTCCATGGCAAGCACTTGCTTCCATTTGTGTCCTAGGATGCGAACAGATGGTATGGCAGCTGCGTGGCTGAACTCACATTTGTGTTTGAGGGTGAGCAGCTGCTTGGACAAGATAACAGACATTCAAGTACCTGGCTACAAGCTACTGGAGTTCAGTCAGCTGGATCTCAAAAGGCTGTAGCGATCCTATCATTTACATAAAGTGCATAGGTCACAAAGCAGCTCCAAGGGACACCTTTGGAGATCTTCTATGAAGACACTGTAAAGTTATTCGTAATCCTGTTTTTCTTCCACTGTGCCATAGATTAATCCAAGCAACGACAATGTTGTTTAGATTACTTTTATAAGCATACACTAAATAATCATAACTCAAGAATAAAGAAAATAAAATAATTGATATTATCAGTAGAATGTTTATTGATATACCAGGCATTCAAGGGGTAGATTCCATCGTGCAGAAGGGCAACTAATCAATACACCAAAAATTAAAAAAAAAAAAAACACCAAAACACAAGTCATCTAATTATCTAATGCCCAATAATCTCAAAAGTAAAATATTCAGTTCACTGAAGAGTTTTGTGCTAGGGAGTCAGAATTTCTAGAACTCCTCAGTTATTAATGGATGAAAGAGATAGACTTGGACACCAGGGAACATAAAGAAATAAAAGAGCAAGAACCATTAATTAGAATATGAATATGAAATAAGGTGATTAATGTTTGAAACGTGATGAGCGGTTTAGTGCTTTTCCGTTAATTGGTACAGAAAGGTAAACATATTGTCGCTGACTTGTTGCTTTATGGTCGATTTTGTAGTCAGAACAATTTCTGTCAACTAAAAGCAAAACTTACTGATCTAAAATACCTCATAAATAATTTTGATTACAAATGATAAGGTGTGTGTAAACTGTAAGCTGTCTGCATGTAATAAGCTCTAGCATACACCGGCAAAAAACTGATGTTATTATTTCACCAGGAGCTGTTGTTCTGCCTTGGTTGATGAGGGTTGCTGTGTTACTAGCTACAGGGTAGACAATCCGTTTTTTGGAAATATGAAATGATGTTAACACATGACAAAGGAAAATGCTTGTTACAAAATGGGTGCATTTTCAGTAGGAGTCAGTGGAACTAAGTTAAAACATGATGCTTACCAGTATCAACCCCCCAAATTTAAATATCACCAACACTTTCAGAAGGAACCTTGACAATTGGATGGGAGAAAGAAAATTCACCCCGGGGATCATGTCAGTCACCCTGCTAGACAGTGGTCCAGGGAAGTAAATATTGTGGGAAGAAATAGCCAGGGAATTGTTATGGCTAGGTTTGTATAGGCCCTAGGGCCGATAGCCTAGTACCATCCTATGAACCTATGAACACTCCCTCTGTCTGCTGTTGTCTTGCTAAACTCAATTCCCTAGTCATTAAAAATGCTGTCACTACCGAAACGCTGTAAACATTTAAAAAAAAATAAAAAATAAAAATAAAAATAATACTAGATGGAAACAGTGGTTGCTTCTAGAAAACTTAGAAGCTCAGTACTGTGACTTTACTTCCCAGACACAAATATTCTTTCAGAGCGAGTTTTAAAATGGACCAAATGACAAACAGATTACACAAAGATGTGTAAGCTGATTTGGTACTGAATTTTCCCCTTACATGGCTTTTCTCTAGGCTTCTGTTTCTCACTGCTACAACTCCTATTAATACTATTCTATCCTGATATTACTTATACAGATTGTAACTCAGCCTTGCATGCCATCCGCTGAACATCTCACAAATATTCTTGCAAGCATCAGTGTCTGTTTACTCTAATCACTATTTATTAAAGCAGGTGTGACCCTGTTATTACCTTCCAAGTACTTCCATCAGCTTCTTCTTCATGCAGTACTCTTTCCTGTACCATCCTGAAAAGATACCTTAAATGCATACCTGTAGAAAGTTCAGATGCTTTGAAATATTCATTTTTAGTATAGGCATCATTCTTACTACATTGTGCTCCAAATATGCTGTGAAAATAATACATGATTTATTTGTACAGACAGAATATCTGTTATTTTCAAGTTAATAAAAGTCACAGCTCTCACATCACCTTTGTACCTACTCATCACTCATTATTTGGTCACTGCAAAACTCCTGCACTGTTTGTATTACAGATAATTTCATGTACTTTCCATTGTTAGTGCATCTGCAGCTCTGTAAAAGGTCAGTAGGCAATGAGATATGCCAAGTCATTAAAATGTGGAAAAAAAATGCTTACACCCACAATGTACTACTTCCATGCACTACTTTGTTACAGTTCATGATGTCATTGTATGACTCAGTGGCTTTGAACCAACAATGCACTCTGTATCACTAAGACGACAAGGCCCTACTTCAGAAATTCCCCCGACTTATCTAAGGAAACAGTTTTTCTTCTGATGCTGTTATTTTTAATACTCAGTGAGATACAGTTCTGAAAATATCAGGAAAAAAAACAGCTATATTATAAATCTCTGATACTGTTTAAAAAGTGAAATAGGTTAATAATTTTTGGAATTTTCTAGACAATTTATATTTCATCACACAGAAGCAGAACATGTTCCATTTAAAACAACAGAAGGGATTTGCCAACAAAGCAGTTTATTTTCAGGATATTTTCATATTGCTGCCATGTAACTCTGCCTTAGATGTATAAATCTTTCACTGAGGTCAGCCTGGTCAGCGGTTCAGATCAAACTCCTGGGAATTTGCAGTTGATCACATGGCTGAACACAGCTAATAATTCCTTCAAACATCATACATCTTACATCTTACATTTGGTGGTACGGTCCACCGATAGAATAAGATTAAACAAGAAAGAGTTTATCCTGCTTAAATAAAATAAGCTTAATCATCAAAGTTGAATCTTTTTCCAGCACATTCCAACCATTCTTTGCAGCCAAAGTCTAAGGCCCCATTCAAGTATATGGATTTTTTTCTAATTTTTTTTAAATAAAAACCTTATTTGTAGGACACAAGAAAACAACACATACAAGAGATTATCAGTATGTATAACAGATGTTTAGCATAATAAAACTACACTTGTAAGTAGGGTCCTGTGCCACTTCTACAACAAACTATCCCCACTTAAAAAAACGAGTATAAAAAGAGAAAAGATCCATAGACAGCCCAGTTACAGAGTACTGCTATTATTCTTTGCTCGGCTTTGGGATAATGACCAAAATGACTATAATTTAATGTTACTTTATTGTTATAGTCTGCTATCGAAGGGAGTCCTAACCAAGTCAGTTATGTAAGTCTCCCATGTATACATCTTTCTGTTACTCAGGGTTCCCATCCACAGATAAACTGCACACTTTTATTTATGCCCAGCTATACCTCGAGTCAGACTATAATTGTTAATTTTCTGAGATCGCCATGCCTCAAGGCGATTATTTACTCCCTAGCCTACCTTTTATTCCCCTTTTCTTCACGTGAGATCTCCACCGCATAAATCTCATAGATGATGTATTGAACTTCCTGATCTCTTGGAGACTTATTTAGATTTCCATTTCCTTGTAACAGACTTTTTTCTGCTGCTAATATCAGCAATGTTAAGGGAATCAATTAATTCTTTGACCAGTTCTCCACCGTCATTATATCTAGGAATAATGCATAATGCCAATAATAATAATAATGACAAATAATATCAGAGTAATGATCACATGACCCTGAATATACCTTGTCATACCTGCTATTGAAGTCGTCTGCAACATTTAAATTATTCACATTTCCAGATTATGATGTTTGTGTTGTATTTCTTTATACTGAGTTTAAACTCTTGGGCTGGGCCTGAAAAATGGACCACTGAGATCAGTGCTTAACCCCAGTTAACAAATAAAAATGAATAAAACAATAAACAGATTAAGAGTTAGTTCTATGGTTCCTTCTCTCTTGTTGTACCTTCATAGTGTCTCACATTTATTTATTTATTATTTTATTTTACATTTGTTTACCAGGAAGGTCTGTCTGACCAAGGACCCATTTTCAGTGGAAGTCCGGGGAGAAAAGTTCCAAAAAGAAATTTACAAATAACCATATGTAACAGTAACATAATCATAGTTTATATGTTTACATTTTAAATGTATTCCTATAATATCTCTAAAGCATGGAATAAGTTCCCTCCATCACTCGGAACAATCAGCAACCTGGCCTCCTTTAAAAAATCCTTCAAACTGCATCTCTCCTCTAAATGGCTGTGCTCCTGTTCCCAAACACGCAACCTCAACTCCTGATTTCTCCTCCCAGTGCTATACTTTAACTATCACATAATTTCCTGCCCTCTGCCTACTTAATGCTTCCCTATCACTTTCACCTGTCCTTTCCACCCTCTGCATTTCTATCTCCCACTATAATTACTTTGTATTTAATCTCCTCACAGCTATGCACCTGTAGATATATTACTTTCATGTGTACTTGAATACACTCTATGCACCATTGTAAATATCATTCACTAGCATCTTCGCTGAAATCTATGCCATTTATTACTTCTGTATGTCAATGACTGTATTTTGCACTGTTGCTTCTATTACCAGTTTCATGCATTGTAATTGTACTGTATGATTTTTTTTTTCTCTTTATGTGATTATATTTTCTTTGTATGTAACTTTGTGGAGCTTTTCTCCCCAGACCTCCACTGAAAATGGGCTCATTTCAGGCTCTGTGCACTTTCCCGGTTAACAAATGCAATAAATAAATAAATAAATAAAATATTTAAACCAGTAACATTCCAAGTAACTACAGTAATTTAACATAGGCAGAGAAAAAGTTACGCCATATAGGTTTTTAGCCTACATAAGACAGTGGCATTATTTAGACCAAAAAGCAGTACTGACTTATCTAATACACGCAGTGATTTCACATAGGAAGTAAACCTATTCACTGTAGAGTATTATCAAAATTAAGGAGAAAAAGATGAGTGTTCAGACTTAACAGTAGTACAGAGCAAGATATGTAAGAAAGTGAGAAGATGGCAGAGGCAGGATTTTTGGTGTCAGCTCATGCTAGTAATTAGAGGGAGGGGACAAAAAGCTGGAAGAGAGATCAAATAAGATAGTATGACCTGGTAGAATTATATGGGAGAGACAGTAGCGCCAATCCATATTAACATTTTATAGGTTAGGGTAACTATATATCTAGCTTCCATAACCTCCTTACTAGAATCACTTTAAAACATCACCCACAGTGGTCAGCTGTCAAACAGCCATGTGATCTATATCATTTTCATTTAGACAGCCTTTATCTATATTCAAGTTGTGACCCTATACTATGTTATATTTGCCCTGAAACTTCTACCACACCAAGGGTTTATTTTCAGATATGACTTATTTTTAGAACTAAAGCTAAGATAAACTTTGCACATTAGCCATACCTATAGTAACATCCCTCCACTAATAATTCCCTTATAGGTGGGAATCTTCAGATTAAGTTCTGTTTCCTAGTTTGGCAATGGATATTACACCTAAAAAAGTTCTCAACTCCATATCCTGTTTGTATTTTGTCCATATCAGACACTGATGTATGGACATCACACTCCCTAAGGAGTTTGCCAGTAGTTTCTATAACCATTCTTTTTTGTATATTAAAACAGCTTGAGTAAGCAGACCATGCGTTACGGCTCAAAATTTGGCAGCCCAAAGACCCTCATATCACAAAGGCAATAATACCAGCTTGTTCCAAGTTATTTATGTTTTTTTTATTCATAAAAAGTTATGAGCTACACTAAAAAACTAAGGAAGCACCTAAGAAGATATTTCAGTGTATTCATGACCTCATCCTGTGTAATTGCAGCTAGCAAAGGCTAGGTGTTTTCACTGGTCAATCAGGGAAACTCCAGGGATCTGCTTTTTCCCTGCCCTTCCTGTGCCATCCATCCAGTTGTGTATAAATCTCTCTAAAACTTAAGATGTCCTCTAAACTAGTTAAATCGTACTTTACAGTCCTGTCTTTTCTTCAGTCTCCTAATCATTTGTTCTACCTTCTGTTGCTTGATCCTTAAAGCTAGACTTTTCAATTTTGCTGAAGAGCTTTTAAAATACTTCACTTTCAAATAACCAGAGGGCAAAGTCTATCTTTTTATCAAAAATATGTTCTATTGTTTCTCTGTTTTTTTTATTTGATTTAGTTACCTTCTGTGAATTATTATGCAGATGTGGCTGCAGAACCAGGAGTCAGTCCTGTTAGGCCATCAACATGCTGCCACTCTCTGACCACTTACGTCAGTGTGATCCCACTCTCACATCACATTACATTAGCTTGATCCCACTGTCAGACCACCTTACATCAATATGATTCCATTCTCTGACCATTTTATTTCAGCATGATCCCACTCTTTGACCACCTTACTCCAGCATAATCCTATTCTTCTCTGACCACTTTTTTTGGCATGATCTCTTTCTGACCACCTTACTTCACCGTGATCCTACTCTCAAACCACTTTAAATCAGCATGATCCTATTCTCTGCCCACCTTACATCAATATGATCCCATTCTCTGACCACCTTATTTCAGCATAATCCCACTCTCAGACCACCTTACATTAATATGGTCCCATTCTCTGACCACCTTATTTCAGCATAATCCCATTCTCTGATCAATTTCTTCAGCATGATAACACTCTCTGACCATTTTATTTTGAGAATGTCAGTGTCTAAAAACAGCATGTGTGAGGACTACAGCACAGATATGTGGCCAAGCCAGGTATAGAAATGATACATAAGGAAAGCTGGTGGTGGAATGCAGAAGCCCAGAAAGTCATCTAAAGAAATAAGGAGTCCAGGAAAAAATGGGAGATAGAAAATACAGACAAGTTTAAGAACGAATATTGTTTGGCTAACAAAGAGGTTAAGAAAGGAGTTGCAGTAGCAAAGAACAAGGCATCAGAGACACTCAACCAGTTTCAGGAAAGTGACTCGATAGATGGCACAAAGAAACTCTATCAGGTTGCAAGGCAAAGGGAGAAAGATAAAGAAGACAGTCAGACACTCCTTGTAAGGGATGCCAGCAACAACCTGCACCAGCCCAAGATCATGTCATCAATAAGTACAAGCATATCTTTGTTGCACTGAGAAATTGTGAGTGCATTTATATACAGAGCATATAAAAGTGGACCCAGAATGAAACCCCGGGGAGTGCCTAATTGTCCTAATTTTAACAGAGTCTGTCCTTGCTCAGTAATCATTCTGTAGTGCCAGTCCTGAAGATTTTCAGGAAAGCAGTTGGGATAGAAGGACTGAGGCTTCAGACAGAGAACATTAGCCCACAGAATATGTTTAACTGAATCAAATCTCTTTGAAAAATCAGTTATGAAGACTGCACCTGTGATGTGTCTGGCATCAGCTGATTGAAATCTGCTGTTAGTTAAGAATACAATGTATAATAATGGTACTGTAGCCATTCTTAAAGTCATGTTGTTGGATGAATAACAAGCCATACAGTTCATGTGGTGAGTTTAACTATTCAGAAGTAGCCTTTTTCATAATTTTAGGTAGCCTGGATAGTATAGCAATTAGCTAGTTAAAGTCAGCTTGTTGTTTGAGACAGACTTTGACATGGATATTATATCTGCAACTTTCCAAAACTCACATAAGGCAGCTTTAGAGAGAACGTATCTGTGAAAAACTGATGGGCTACCAGCCCAGCCAGATAGAGTTTTATAAATAATTATATGTCATAAATATTAATATGATCCACAGGGTTGTGTAACAAATGTAAGAAAACTGGGTTATGCTCTAAGGTTCAAGAATGTAACCACAGTGCACCCTGCTGGAAGAAAGCTGATGAGTAAAGCATTTTATGAGTGATCTCAAGCTAGGAGACAGGATGTCTGGGCTAGGAAATTCTTTCTCTTGTTCTAAGACAGAGATAATTACTAGATTTTGCATGTAAAGTATCTTTTATTGCTGTGGCTTCCTGGCAGGTGCAGATTACAAAAAGAAATGTTAAAATTTTAAGTTCTGCGAGCCTGGGAAACTTAAGTAGATGTCTCAAGAATGATGTAATTTGAAATGACTCAGCAGTAATGTGTATTATCAATTTAAGACTTTCTCAGAGAGCAAAATTTAGCATTTTGTATTTTGTCTGAAGCTGACAACAACTCACCAGCACTTTGCTTTGCTCTGTAAGTAAGATATTTAGAGCAGTGATTTATCTTAGAGATAGTTATAAATAGTAAAATTAGTCTAGTTGCTTTCTATATTTATGTCAGGCTGTCCTACAATGTTGTTTTAAAGTATTTCCTGTGATTTCTGAACTCTCTCTGTTGTCACTGTGTTGAATTGATGAGTATTGGCTTGTGTTTTTATTATTTATTATTAAATATTTTAAACCTTTTAACTGTGGCTGCTTTGTGTAGAGATAATATAAGCTCTTAGGGTACTTGCATATATTTCGTGACACTGTATATGCCACTCCTAAATAGCCTTTAAGTCTTAGTCACACTTACCAATTGAATAATAATAACATTGCACAGTAGAATTGGACACTCTTTGGTAAGGGCCTTTATAGTAGCTGATAGTAGTGGTTAGTGGCAGTGGTTAGTAGCAGTTGGTACTAAAGTATAGTCTGGGCAGAAGTGGACATAGCTGGAGAACCTGTGCTTGCCTTCCCCAGGAGTGTCTGTGTGTTTGTATATAACTCAAATCTCAAAGTGTGTATGTGTCAGCTACTTGGGCAGGGACATGAAGCACTGGTTGGACAGAGAGGGTGCTGTAGGTTTTGGCTTGACCACTCGGCTGAGATCTGAACCCTATAGCTGTGCCAGTGGGAAGTCTTATTGGGGATCTGGAGAGAAATGGAGAAACCAGCCCCAGACTGACTGTGATCTCTGTGTGCTCTTAAGGGAAATTGTACTTTATTGTGTGCGTACTTGTTATCCTCCCAATGTGGATGCTCCTCACTGGTGTTAGTGGTGAGGATTGAGGCTCCTTGATTACTGGGCCAGTGCATGGGCATTACAGTATCAGTGATATGTTTTAGAGGAATTTCAAAGAAGGTACTGTAAGCTCTGTGAACTTGGGCATAAGAGCCACAGAGCTTACCACAGTCATATCTCAGGACGTATTTTAAGCTAATGACTTACTACTGATAAAGAGAGACTGGTGACCTGTAAGTTAGTAGAGAAGCCAACTATGTTTCAGCTGTGTGACTTGGTGCTTGGAGGTCAGGTGGCTGGTTGGTTCTGAATCCAGATACAGAAAGACAGAAAGATATTTTGCCTCAATACCTCGACTTTGTCACAGAGACTCAATTATCAGTTAAAGAGAGTAATGTAGAGATTCTGGTCCTACCTGCAAGATAATTTATTTCTCTGTCAAGAGCTCTATGACTTCTAAGTAGGGAGTCTTGTCTCTGCTTAAAACGCATCATGTCTTTATTACAAGCAGTATTCATGATTTACTTACATTTATGAACTTTTGGTTTGGACTAAAATAAACAACTTTTTCCACAGCCAGATTTCTTTCTTTCTTTCTTTTGGAAGAAGCAGCACTGTTCTTTGTTTTGGCAAACTGTTGGTAAGAACCTGCATGTTTCTACAGTGTAACGGCACGGAGGGCAGTAAGTTTCCAGGATGGGTAACATGACGCTGAGGGCAGTAATTTTTCTGGAGGGGTAACATGATACTGAGGGAAGTAATTTTCCTGGAGAGTTAACATGATAGTACAGGCAGTAATTTTCCTGGAGGGGTAATGGCACTGAAGGCAGTAAGTTTCCTGGAGGGGTAACATGATACTGAGAGCAGTATATGATTCTGTGAGCAGTAATTTTTCTGGTGCAGTAACATGATACTGCGGAAGTATTCTATAACTGTACTATAATCATGCTGGTGACCAGTCAATACATGTTAAGACACTCCACAGCTATGTCTCCAACTAATAGGGAAAAGCTTGATAGAAATGCACTTCCCCTTAAGATGCTGTATTTTGCCTGACATATGGATGCGATTATACAGTGACCACTGACCATAAGACTGTCAAGCACTGGTGTCTGACATCTTGAGGCATAATTGGTGCAAAACCGTTCTAGGATTGTGTGCTTCCCAGTAAAAGAACTGGGCCTAGTACATTTATTTCACAGTTATGTAAACTCTTGTGCTACTAATATAATGCTGATAGTATGTTGGTATTCTCCTCCCAGTGTCTTTACTCACCTACAATGAATAGATTTTTGTAGGTAAAATATTCAGAAGCCCTTGGTGACCTTACTCACAGCTGTTTGAGAGGAAGAAAATGGCTAATATATCATCTTATTCCTAACTTAAACGAATCAGCTACATTACATTCACAAATGTCAGCTTGGTTTTTAAATTATTGTTAGTGGAAATAGTAGTCAGCATATTGTTGATGTTACTTTTAACTATCAGCAGTGCCCCTATCCATTCAATTTGCCAGCTTGCTAGTTTAAGTATGAGTTATAATGATGCAGTGGAAGGAACAACATCAGCTGATTTTTATTCATTATTTGGTGATTCCTACTATAGCAGACCTATAAAACTGAAGTCATGCCACAGAGGAAGTATATTGGAAACCTGCCTGATATTTTGATACCCATCATGACTATACTGTGTTCAGTTAATCTGTATTTGGAATATAGCAGAGTAGCAAGTGAGATATACAGAAGTAGTGAGGCCACCTTTTTGCTTCCGTTTTTTTTCCAGAGCTTCTCTAATAGTGTCATATAAAACCACTATGTCTTACCAGAATTCTGACCAGAATGTTTTTCTCTTATTTTATAGAGACAGGAGATTATGTCTAAACGTCTATAATAATACATCATTTACTAGAGGTGGCTGGGGAGTAAGGTGGGCAAAGTTAGACATCTTCCCTTTCTGCAGTTATGCCTGAAAAGAATCGACTTAGGTGCCACAAGTACATAAATGCATATATACTGATCATGTGCAGTTGTGTAAAATCATACCATAACAGTAGATGTCCTTCTCTTCACTGTTTCAGTATATTTTACAATATGGATTCCCTGCCTAGAGCAGCCCAATGTCCAGCCAGTATACCAAAGCCTTTAGGTTGTAATAGGTACACCATACATCACATATATGCTCTCCACCCATAGAGTAGGGCATGAAGGAGAAGTCCAGATGTACCATCCTCAGAACTGAAAAGCTCCAGTAGTAACACCAGCCTAAAGCTATATTCAGGTAACAGGCACATCCAGAAGGCAAAAGAACCAGGGGGAAAGGGAGGGAGTGAATACAGCAACATTGAAGAGAAGGACATCTACTGTCATGGTAAGATTTTACACAACTGTACTATGTCTTTCTATATCATTGTTGTAGTATTCTAAACCAAAGCTGACTGTCAACATGGTTTTAGACCCCATCACAGTACTACCACTGCCCTTCTGTCTTTTACTGACTCTATAAATAAAAATCGAAACAGTAACCTTCTCTCATCAGCTCTATTTATAGATCTATCAAAAGCTTTTGATATGGTTAACCATAATATACTCCTTGACAAACTTAACAACCTCTCTTTAAGCTCTCAGACTCTACAATGGTTTAAAAGCTATCTGGAAAATAGACAACAAGCAGTTCTATGGGAAAATAACCTCTCATCTTTACTTCCAGTAAATGTAGGGGTTCCACAAGGATCTATCCCTGGACCCCTTCTTTTCTCAGTATTTATTAATGACCTATACTTGAATTTACCTCAAGCTACCTGCATCCAATATGCAGATGACTCGACATTAATCTGCTCCGCCACAAATACTCCCTCTCTCCAGTCCATCACCCAGACAACCTTTCATAATGTTGAAAAGTGGTTTTTGCAGCATTGCCTCCTCCTTAATCCCAAAAAAACAAAGCTCCTTCTCTTTACTCCTACTAATAAATATCCTACACCTCTCTTTACTATCACCTCCAATAATTCAACCTGCATTAACCCTGATAATACCACTCGACTATTAGGGGTAACCATTGATAACCATCTCAATTTTGATGAACAAATAAATAGTACCATCAAAGCTGTGAATAAAAAATTGGGACACTCTATAGAATTAAACCTTTCCTTACCCCAGCAGCCAGAAAAACCATTGCACAGACTCACCTGCTCTCTACTCTCTTTTATGCTTCGACCATTTATACCACACTCTCTAAAAGAACATCAATAAACTCTCCACATGTTATAACAGTATAGCAAGATTCATTAATGCAACTCCCTTTAGAACCCACCACTGTTATAACCTGAAACAACTAAATTGGCTAGAACTAAATAACCAATTACTTTACCAACAACTACTTATAACTCATAAAGCCCTTCACTTCCTGAAAATACTCCAAGTCTGGCTAAACTTATCTCTCCATATAAGAACCTAAACACACTGCGTTCTGCCAACAAGTTTCTAGTATCCATTACTAAATCAAATAACAAAGCTGGAGATGCACTATTTTCTAATTCCATAGGTAAACACTGGAATCTAATCCCTCAAGAAATAGTGACTCTTCAGTCCACCTCTCTCTTCAAAAGACATATCAAAGGACACCTTACTTCTCAATGGCTATGTCCCTGTACCAATCCCGATTAAAAGTATGGCTCAACACACCTTATTATTTTTCTTTTACTCCTGTCTCCTCACTGGCCCTACCTGAAGCTTTCTGAAATTTGAGAGGTGAATACTTAAGTACTCCTAGATCTCTGAATAACTTTAGTGGATAGATTTTGCTTTTGTTTTTAACTTGTACTTTTTTTTTAAAATGTGATAGTCATCCTTTCTTGTACCTTGTATAATTCTACTAAAAAAAATGTTTTTATTCTCTGTTATTTTGTCTATATTGGAGCTTTTCTCCCCGGGCCTCTACTGTAAACGGATATATATCCAGCTGGACTAGCCCGGTCAACAAATGTAAAATAAAATAAAATAAAAAAATAAATAAATAAAGGGGAAAGTAAAAAAAAGCTTAAGAAACAGAATGGGAGGTAGAAGCTGAGATGAGCCATCAACAAAACCATATAAAATGTTTTCAGCAAAACCTGCACTGACCCTAGAAACCATATTTAACTTATAATGCTTGGTAAAGGTATGTACTGAAGATTAAGTAGCAGCTTCAAGGATTGAATTGGTGTCCAACCCCTTGAAGAAGCCACCCAAAGAGGCAACAGCCCTAGTGCAATGAACTCTAACACAAGTAGACAAGAGATTTGCCATGAAAAGTATAACAAAAGGAAATGACCTTAGATAGCTAGGAGGAGACTGTTTACTTGGAAACAGCCAAACCCAATGTTCAGGGATGAATCAGACTTATGAATGGCCATAGATTTATCCAAATAGTACGTGAGCTGTCTGTGGAAATCCATGGTATGCAGGACCCTCTCACAAGCAAACTGAGTAGAAGGGAAAAAGGGAGGGAGTTGTACTGACCGATTCAAAGACAACTCATTTACTACCTTGGACATAAGATAAGGATTAGTACTAAGGGACACCCTGCCCCTGTAAAAAACAGAAAAGGAGGAATTACCATAAATAGGTTCCCTTGGAGGCCGAACATGCAGGACACCTTTAAGAAGTTGTTTGACCTCAAAATTAGAAGTCAAAGAAGGCTTCAAGGGCAGACAAACAGAAATGGCAGATAAATTGGCCTTCACAGAAGAATAGGCAATGGCAGACTGGAGCAACTTACACTAATAAGAGAGGAACAGAGGGACCCTCACTGAAAAAGGGTCATGGTTACAAGCATGGCAGCAGACTGAAAATCTTTTCCATTTGGATATATACGATTTTCTGGTTGAGGGTTTCTTTGCCTCCTGAAAAATCTTGAGCACATCCTCAGAAATGAGCTGCCTGAAAGTGATCAAAACCCTATCACCCACAGAGTCAGTTGAAGAGTAGACATGTGATAATGAATGAGAGTCCCCTTGTCTTGTGTGAGGAGATCCAACCATTGAGGTAATGTGTGGTAATTGCCCCTGGCCAGATGCATTAAGAGGGGGAGCCAGTGCTGTCTTGGCCAAAAGGGAGTCACTGGCAAGATTTTTTGGGAATCCAGCTGAATCTTCTTTAGGACTCTTGGAAGTAGAGGAAGAGGAGGGAAAGCATAAAGAAACCTCCCCTTCCAAGGAAAGGGCTTCTGTCTTCCAGGCCAGATGGCATGGCACTCTGTAACAGAAGAGAGGAAGCTGCCTGTTCATAGGGGAGGTAAAAGATCTACCGGAGGAATACCCTGATGGACAACACCCAGAAACAAGTCTCTGTGAAGCATCCATTTATGAACCTATGTTTTGGACCTGCTCAGTGAGTCTGCCACTAGATTGTGCTCTGAAGGAATGTCTACTGCCTCAAGAGATAACTAGTAACTGAAAGCCACTTCTGAAGCCTGAAGAGCCATCCTGCAGACGAGGTAAGATTTTGTGCCTCCCTGCTTGTTGACATACCACATCAGCTGAGTGCTGTCTGTGTACACCTTCATGGGGACTGCAGAAAACATGGGATGAACAGCTTGAAGGGCCATAATGAGAGCTCTCATCCCTTTGATGTTGATATAGTCTGACTTATAATGGGGACCGAAGACCCTGAATTTTCAGGTGTCTAAAAGAAGCCCCCCACCTCAAGTCTGAGGCATTGGTGAATAGTTCTTGAAAAGGGACTGGTGGCTGAAAGGGCAGGCCTGGGTTGAGAGTGAACTGTTGAATCCACCACTTGAATTCCTTCTTTAGACAGGGAAGGGAGATACACTGAAATCTAAAGGGTGACAGTGCTTCAGCCTAACTGATTTGAGGTACCATTGAAGCTTCCACATATGCAGTCTGGCAAGAGGAAGCATTGGAAAAGAAGAGGCCATGAATTCCAGGGACTGAAGAAACTCCTTGGCTGGCATGGAAAACAAAGGAAGAACAGACTGAAAGAAGGCTGTTAATGACAAAACATTTGGAGGTAGAAGACAGGTCAACATTAGTGCTGTCTGAATCCTGAATCCCAGATACACATGATCCTGAGAGGGAGTTAGGATGGACTTTTGGAAGTTGCTAGTGAGCCCCAGATTTGAAGAAGAGATATGGTGAACTCCAGATCCTGTAACAGGTGATTGGGAGAAGGCATCTGAAATAACAGATCATCTAGATAAGGAAAAATCTGAATGCCTTGGAATTAGGCATTTTGTGGATACCCTCAGGGCAGTAGAGAGACCAAAGGGCAAACCAGAGAGTTGAAAATGAAAGGAAAACACAGAGAAATGGAAAAACTTCCTGAAAAGAGAATGAATAGGGATATGAAGGTAAGCATCTTTCAGATCCAGAGATACCAGAAAAGCCTGGGGCAGTAAAACAGGAAACAAGGTTTGAAGAGTAAGCATCTTAAAAGAAGGGACCATGAGAAAGGTGTTGAATCAGGAGAGATCCAGAATAGGTCACCAAGTGCTCACCTTTTGAGGAATCAAGAACATCCTGGAATAAAAACCCTTTCCCACTTAGGAAGGGGGGAAAAGTTGAATAGTTATTTGGTTCACCAGGGACTCTAGAACGTCTGGGAAATGAGGAAGTTGCTCTAGAGGAGGTTAAGGAATCCCTGAAAAGGAGGGAGAGACTTCTATACCATGATGTAACCCTGACAGATGTTAGAAAGAACCTAAGAGTCTGAAGTGATGAGATGCCAATATGGAAGACAAAGGGAAAGCTAAAGGGACAAAGAAACTTTGTCTAAAAGAAGGGGGGTTAATTGTCAAAGAGAAACATGCTTAGCAGATAAATGAGGCTTGTAAGCCACAGAAATCTGAGAAGCCTTAGCAGATAGAGCCCACCTACCACCCTTCCTGCCCTTGGAGGCTTGGAGGGGTTGCCTGTAAACAAAAGCAGGCCTAGAAGGATAATTCGTCTGGAACTTAGGGATAGGAGAGACAAAAATATGTTTAAGGTCCTGCAAGGCTTTGCCTTTCTCTTGAAGAGACTTAAGCATGTCAGCAGCAGCAGTCCCAAAAAGATGTTTATTATCCAAAGCAGCATCCAACAACTTGGCCTTAATGTCCTGAGGCAAAGACTGGAGACAAAGCCAAGAATAACACCTCATGATAGACCCAAAAGACGTAGCCCTAAAAGAGGCATCAGCAGCATCATAGCTACACTTAACAGAGCAGGGAGCCACTTGAGAAGCAGAACCTAAAACAGATAAGGCAGAGGATTTGCCTTCAGAATCAGGGAGGTGAAAATAACCTGACAAGCCTGAGCAATCAAGGCCAGAGCATACCTGGTCATGTGGGTCTGGTAATTAACAGCTCTAAAGGCCAAAGTAGAAGCCGTGTAAACTTTCCTACCAATCCTCTCTGTTGCCCTACTATCCTTATCAGAAGGAAAATTTGGAAGAGAACAAGAGCTTAGAAGGTTTGACAGAAGAGGCTGACACCACAGCAGGATCAGCAAAAGGACATTAAATAAAAACTGACAATCCTCAGGAACCTTACAGAACCAGTCAGGTGTCTTAGCAGCAGGAGGCTGAGACTCAGGAGACTTGGAAGCAGCAATGAAAGCATCTAACAAGGCAGCCACCACAGGAGAAACTGATGATGGTTTAGGAGTATCCACCTGAAGCAACTCATAACATCTTCTCTGAATATCTGACACTTGAGAAGAATCCCACTTAAAGTATTCAATCATCCTAGCAATTGTGCCCCCAAAGGACATTTCTTCAAAAGGAGACTCAGGGATAAAACACTCCTCTTCATCGGAACCATAAACCAATGATGAAGGCATCTGTGAATAGTAGGACAAAGACCCCTCAACAGACAGTAAATCCTCATCCAAGGAATCTTGTTCCCTAAGCAGTTTAGAAAGGAACCAAAACTCCTTGAGGAGGCTTTAAGGCTACCAAGGTAGAAAACAAGCCTGCATAAACTCTTCCCTTTAAGGATCCTTAGGATGGATTGAAACATGCTTCATTTTTTTGTCTTTCTTGAAAGGGACAATCAACCCTAACAAATACTGTAGGTTCTGCCCCTCACCCTCGGTGAGATTCAATAAGAGACCAAGAACCTCTTCCCTGACCAATATCTGCTGAATCCCTCTAGGACCTTTCAAGATAATCAACCACTGTTCTCCCTCAAAGTTCAGAGCAGACGCTAGCAAAGGCATAGAGGGCATACAAAAAGACAGATTCATGCCAGTCTCCAACAGGGTCATGGCACAGGAATATGATGTAGATGCTGAATGACCTACAGAGCTTTAACCCACTTCTAGAGAGACATCCAGTGGACAGCTAAAAAATCTGTCCGAGACTTCTTGGTCTTTTTCTTACTTAGTGGGAGTATCTTGGGGTTAAAGGATTCTGTCATGGTATCCTGGGCTAACTGTTTAAGCTGTTGGTTTTCAATGGCCAGGGAAGACAATCGGCTTCTGATTGTATTAGGTACAAATGCCTTACAGATACTACAAGATATATGATCGTGGGAAGCATCCAAACAAAAAAGACACTGTTCATGACGATCCTTATGGGGAATCTGCCTCCCACACTTTTTCTCTTCTTGGATGACATGAATTCTAGGTAGCAAAATAAAATACAAGACCAAGAAAAAAAAAAAAACAACTGCAATGGGGCACTTATCTGGCAGCTAATTATTCAGTGCAGCAACAAGACATTCAGACCAACTAGATTAATGGTGTTCTAACTGGTGGCAAAGAAGTTCTGGGTAGTTGCATCTGTACATCCCTTTTATGCCCTACATTCTGTGTGGAGAGCAAAAGTGTGTCATGCAGTGCATGCAAGATCATTAGGCATTTGTATACTGGCCGGGCATAGGGTTGCCCTGGGCAGGAGATCCCTTCTGTTTAGAATACTGCAACATAGTCATGATATAAAAGGACATGTATATATACTCTCTGTCTTTGTTATTTAGTTTATGCAAAATACATACATTGCTTTAAAAATGTCACAGGAGAATTGTGAATTCTACTTACAGATACTGTCTTTATGTCTAATCCATCCTGACAAGGTTAAACATAAATTATAATTTGACTTCTAATATTAGAGTTTGTTTGTGTCTTTCAGCTTTTCCCGGTTAGCCACAGCGGAACTCCGGTCCGCTAATGATTGGCAGTAGATTTTTACGTGCTGGCTTGCTGGGCCTAACGCACAACCTTCAACGAAGGAATGCCCATTCACGCATGTCGACGCACAGAAGACGCTCTAACTGAGAATCGAAAAGTAATCAGCTAAATTTGGCAGTTGATCCACTGTAAAGGATTTCAATGTCCTTTGGACTCATATTATGCAGTCTGTTAATGCAACACTTCTGAATTACATCAAATGTATCAAAACAGTCAGAAATGTATCCGCAAGCTAACAAGACATGCATTAGTCAACAGTGGAGATCATAGTCCCAAATACTATAGCATAGTCTCATTATCAGTGACATCACCAAGGAATTCCATAACATTTGCATGTAGCCAATGAGAAAGGATGATATGCAGCATTCCTTATCATTGCCATCAGATAAATGTAAGTCACATTGCAGATAGGATAGCATTGTTACTCTACCTGCATACCTTAAACTACTTCATGTCCATGAGAAAAAACAAACAAAATAAATATATGTGCAGCATTTACAGTATACTTTATCAATGCACAGTGCCCAGAGAATTCAAAAGTAACTAGATAACTATCTTAATGGCAATGATTTTAATCTGGCATCAGCTGTGCTTAAAGCAGAAATGTAGCTGTTAAAACTGTGCTATCCAGCTTTTCTGTAAGGAGCCCAGGAAATATGGGTCACAGACAGTATCAAAATAAGTAGAATTATTATCTTCAAGGACATTTCTGGCTGCATTTTTTCTGCCTCTTGTATACTTCATGTAATATGGTTTTAATTTATTTTATTCTCCAGATTTACTGGTATAAAAAAACTTTGAAATAAAACAGCACTGAGTTTTATTAGTTCTTGTTGCAATTCAAAATATCTGGCTTCAGAGCTCAGAACAATTAAATTAAAAACTTTAAAATAATAGACTCTGACCTCTCAACTGAACCTATTTTGGAGAAACATAAGTATTTTCCGGCCTGATTTACCCCTCTACACATGTATACCAATTTTAGCAGATCTGCACCTATTTTCAGGCTCAGTTTACCACTTCACATCATTTTCTGAAAACTCTCCATCACACATGATTTTCAAGCTATTTTGTACATGGGAAGCGAGCCTCGATGACTAACGGAAAGAAAGAAAGAAAGAAAAACCACATTTTCCATCTCCCTTTTTCAGAAGCAAAAATAAATGACTTTTGTGAGGTAGATTTTTGCAGTATCATTCATCGAAGTCTACAGATTTTGCACTCGTTGCCTTACTGCTGGATGAAGCTTAAATACTTGAGCTTCAATTGCCTGAGGTTCAAATTGCCAAAGGTCAGAGTTCCTCTATAGGAAATCCCTGTCAGCAAGTTGTGCAGGAAGTTATTCTCTTTGGGGGGAATTTCCCCCTTTTTTTTGAGTTGGTGCAACCATAGACTTTATATATATATATATATATATATATATATATATATATATATATATATATATATATATATATATATAAAATATATCAGCTTGGAGGTAGTGGCTCCAACACAGGGGGGACAGGTGGGTTTGCCCCCTTAAAAGGTGTATTTGGCAGGAATTTCTCAGCAAATGCAGTTCAGGGATTCCGATCCTTAGTGCATTCACTTTTGTTCACTCGTAGTGGAAGCTTTTATTCTATCATTGATAATATGTTTAGATTTTTGCGTCTGTTTTGTTACTGTCTGTTTTTTTATACATTAGTTTCCAAGTAGTATCTGACAGCTCTAGTGGAAATTAAAAGACTTCTGTGCTATTCATTATTCAGTTCTTATGCTAATTAGGTATTCATATTTTTAGCTAGATGTATCTACTTTTCAAGAGCCTTTTTAAATTATTTTTAATCTCTGCAGGTCGAGCTGTATAAACTATTAATGAAATTTAAACTTTTAAAAGAAATTACTTAATTGTGTTCATCACAAGTTTCCTGCTATTGTATCTGTATAACTCTGGATCTTGACTTTGGCAACATGTATCAATAGTGCTTACATAAAAGACATAATAGATAAATACACACAACTTAGGATGGAAATAATTTTAAATGACAGGCTTTTAAAGTACAATAAATGACAATCCTGTGGTAATATATCATTAAGAATATCATTATTTAATTTAATTTTATTTATTTTATTTTACATTTGTTTACTGGGATGGTCCGAGGCCCAGGGAGAAAAGCTCCAGCCTAAGCTTACATACAAAGTGATAACATCTAGTAATAGAAATTATAGACAAATAAATGAGTGTTAACACATTTAAAGGATAAAAATGTAAAAACAAAAATATATACATAGTATCAAATAGAACAAGACTTTAAACATTTGAATATACACAAATATATGGTTGAACTTATATATGTGGAGGAATATAACATTAGTTAGGAAATTAAGTAGGGAGAATCACTTAGACAAAGTAGTGCATAGTTAATGTATGGTAATCGCCCAAAATGATATGTCTAGCCTCATTCTATCACTTGAAGGGTTGAAGCCCTGACAACCTGAGATCGATTAACAGCTTGAGTGGGGGAGGATAGGAGTAAGCCCATCCTGGGTAGAAGGAGGTAATACAACTGGCTGTAATGCTGGTACTACAGGGAATAAAGGCAAATGGCATTCTATATATGGGCTGAAAACTTTCATTTGACTTAAGAAGTGTTCACATGATAACCTTTATGGGGTCATGTTTAGAAATGTGCATACCCACTATGGAAGACATTGCATGCCATCACACTGGGGAATGTTAGGGCTAAAAGGAACAAAATCTCTATTGGCTACCTGGATGACAGCCTCCCATGTCGATTCCTTCCCACTCAGTGGGGAAAAGAACATATCGGTCAGTTGTAAGAGGCTTGAGGTTTGGAAGACAGCAGAGGATAGAACAAATATAACAGGTAACATTTCTATAGACTTAAGGGAAAAACATTAACAAGCCCATTAGTGTTTTAAAAACTGTTTCTAAATCCTTCTCACAGCACCCTTCACTGACAGCCAAACAGCAAATACATATTTAATAACTGTATGAATTATTGAACAGGCATCAGTGATGCAGTTTTTTTCCTGTATTGCCTTAACAGTCAAAAGCTCATATCTTCTTAGACAACCAGTCCAGGCACTATATACTATTCTGTGAGCAAATGGACTTCCAGGAAGCTATAATGAGAAAACTTATTTAAGCATTCACATGTAGGAGCTTGTCTAGGCTTTTACCCTGATGTCAGATGCATTTTTGTACTACCAAAGCATTTATTTTTAGGTTTAACTTGCCAAAACAATTTGACTCGACCTTTTATAAGGTTTTACTTTTTCATTGACCCCCAGGATACTAAACTCATCTGTGGTTTAGTCAGGAAAAACAAGCATGATAGCAAAGTCTGTGTCTTCTTTGTTAACTAATATAATAAGACAAGCTCCGTGCTTAGCATTTATGAACACCACATACAACAAAATGTATTTAGGATTACAATATTTGTGCATCAAAGACTGACATACATTTTGGAATGACAAGGGATTTGCCATCTAATTGCAGATGCATGTGTTAATTAACATGCGCAGGAATTACTCAATCTCCTCCTTAAATAATTGCATTTTACTAATTCCCCAAACACATTGTATAATGTTGTCATTAATGTTATCATCTACATTTTGTATCTATTGGATATCATGTTGTACAATACACTGACACATTTCTGATGCACAGATTACCCCAAAGATCAGCAACTATGTGTAAAATGTTTTGTTTTTGTCTTCCTCATAACACTCTCCTCGGTCCACCTTATGCTCACCCCTCTATTCGGTTTATGCTGGTTAGGCTTCGTTATATATCATGGTTCAGTTACACAGCATAAGCATCTTTCAGCTGGATGGTCAACTAGACATTCAACAGGCAACAGCTCAACAAAACTCTGTTACTGAGATTGCATCAATTGCTTCAGCGAGCGACATCCTCACATGCATTGCAAATTGATGTCATTTTTAAAGACATGGTGCACCATACATTCCATCCTGTACCTTTCCTTTCACCTTAGCCGTTTGTCCTCAAACACTTACCATTCCACATTCATATAGTTCCTCCTTAACCCACATCCCTCATTGCATCCCTTTGATTGTTTCCACTAGCCCCTGCTAGCTTCTTTTGCTATTTTAATAACTTAATTCTCATTATATACCTCCAATATTAGTATACATAACTATATATTCTTTTAGGGCCTCATTACCTGTATCAGTGTACTCGGGTACTGTACACTTAATTTTTTGTGGCATGCTCTGTATTTGCCTCTCTTTTTTTTCAAATACAGCAATTCCTATATGGTTATTGTGGCTACCACACTTTGTTAAGTGAATTTTTGACTGGAAACAGTCTACCCTGCTTGGATTACTTTTAAATACTTAGTAATTCTGTATAATATTTCAAATTATATATTTTTTATTACTTTTTACTTAGGATCAGTTTAAGTTCGCTACTTCTACTACCATTATCTGATCTGAGTAATATACAGTGATTAAATATATACATATTTATGAATAAACAATGTGGTTAAAACTTAAGACCTGGTTTCTTTGAATTTAACCACTAGCTTTGAAAGGGAACAGGTAAGTCAGCATTAATCATCTTTTAGCCAGCAATGTTACATATGCAAACTTTTAATTTGTTGCAGAATAAAACAGATTATACTGCCAACCTGATTTGCATGTCTTTTTCAATTCCTGGAGCATGTTAATTAAATGCTGCGTAATGCAAATAACTAGTAATAATGAAGGAAGCACTTTCACTCATCCTTGCAACTTTTGTAACAGTACAGGGAGTACAAATTGCAACACTATAGTAGAAGCATACCGTAGCTGAAAAATAAAATGAAATATATGCAAGAGAATACACTATATACATTTGCGTATCACTCAACAGACAGATCAGCTCTGTTTGTGGTAAACAAAGTTCAGGTAACACAGGCTTCACCACCTGTTGTCACTATCTAGACAGCTGGGAACAGTGTAGCTGCCTTAGAGAAATCATTCCCATCACGCAACATTTGTTAACTGGCAGTCTTCCAGAGTAAGAAAATAAATCATATCTTGCAATAACAAGGCAGGTGTGTCAATATACTTTTTACAGTGCCACCTGGGGTCAGTTTCTAAAAAGGTAAATAAGTAAACATTAATGACATTAGAGTTGGTTATGGCAATGTTTACAAAGCAATAGGCACAGGCTACCAAACATTAGATTTGGCTGCACTTACAGTACTGTCTGCAGTGCTAGAGAAAACATATATTTTTTAGATGAAGTGTTGGGTGTTTCAGACTGTAGTAACACTAAGCCAGCTGGAAGCAGTTTGATTAAACCCTGATGCTTTTGATTTAAGGCCTACATGTGAACATATTCCAGAGGCATTCCAGAGGCAAAGATCAAACACCCCTTACCGTCTCTCTCCCCCCCCCTCTTAATTTCAACAGCATTTAATTTACTAGAGCTTGACTTGTGCATATAATCTTATGCTTTCAAGACATTGTAATTTTCACACTTTGCAAAATGTACTACATTTCAAATGTAAAAAAGTGCTTTGGACCCAAAGGCTCTGTGGAGTCACCTTTTTGTCCCATGTGTATATTCTAAACACTACCCACCAGTGAGAATGTCTTTTATTAGAGATCCTCTTTGAAAATATTTTTTGCATAGCAGTTAAGCACAAGCTATGTCCATTACAATGACTTAAAATGTATCCTGTGGGGTACTGTTAACTGTACTGTCTAAGAAAGTTTTACAGTTAAAGATCATGTGAAAGCTTTATTTTTACTGTTTCTTTCTGCTGCTATTATGCTTTTGTCATGCAAAGTGAGCTTGCTGATTTTAAAACTGTAGTTTTCCTTTAGTAACTTCAGTGGAACTATATGAAATTTATTAAACTTGTGTTTCTGTTTACTGTATGCTTAGCAGCTGTCCAATTACTTCCTGATTCCATGTTTTCTGGCCTCTCTTTCTGATGATGCATGGCTCCTTACTTAACTCTGTGAAGCTCCAAGCAAACAGAATATTTACTAAAATTCTTCTGTTTCATAGTAATTCGATTTTAAGTGGTCTTGAGCAAAATGGTGCTGGTACCTCAGATTGTGCTAAGAAAAGCCTGTTAGTGCAGCAGGTATGTTAATGATGTCAGTTAGTGCCATTGTCTGTGAGCTGCTGCCAATCAGCAGTATGTTACTTAAACATGATGGCACTGCTACTGCATGTAAAAGTGACCATGGATCATGTGCCCAGTATGTTTGTGCATACAGCAAGTGCATGTCCATAGTAGCATGTGGCAGCATTCCACCTATTCTGATTGCCTCTGTCAGGTGCACCAGACATAGAGTTTTGCCACAGTGCAGCACTTCATTGTGTCATACGTGACGTATAAATATCTATATGTGCATGCGGGACCAGAGTAAGGGATTATAGCTACATCAAGCACTGTGGAATGCAGGTGTTCCAGCATGGTATGATAGGGAGAGCAGCAATTTCCTGTTATACCTGCACAGGGACTTTGGGAAGTGCCTGTTGGGTAAGTATGCTGGCCTGTTACAGAAGTTGTGTATCTGGCATGTGCTTGCTGGGATGGTGGGTGATGACACTGACATCACTCATTCTGATCAGCAGTGCTAGACATTAGTAGAGTAATCTGAGGTGGTGCCATACTGACCTGCTTCAGGAGGGGGAGGGAGAGGTTCAGGAGAAGTAGCCGGAAGTGTACTGTAAGCATTTTCCCTACAATATTATGTTTGAATTTTTTAACTGCTGTACATGAAAACTTAAAAGAGCATTCTTTGTTTTCCAGTGGTGGATGAGGTTTAGCTGAATATAGCTAAATGATGCAGAAGGTGGGTGGGAGCACCTTTTCCTGCAACAGAATGTGTATAACATCTGTACCGTGCCACTGTATAACTGCATTGTGTTTGTAGCTTATTTGTGTACTTATTTTCTCAACTGTGTGACACTCTGCTGGTCCAGCTGTGGAAAAAAAGAAAGTGAGATCTTAGTCCCTGTGTTGAGAAATACTAGTACTACGTCACCAGTGGCCACCAGGTCCGCCTCTCAGCAGGTAGAATGATGGTAACCATTCTGAGGTTGACCAGGAAGGGTAATTTGTGCTCTATCACTGCTTCATCTAGAGGGTGAAGACTCCAGTTCTCAAAGTGAGCTAGAAGGTTCTTTTCTAGATTACCTGCTTCAGATGTAAAGGCTGATAATTGCTGGGGTACATCAACAACCAGATGCTGCATTCAATAATCTGCAGAAGTTTCTGGTGCAGGTCCAACCATCAGGCCACTGAGGCATCAACCAGCCATCTACTCAGATATGTGATACCTGAGTTTGATACTCTCTTGGTTGGTCTGTCATCCCACGATTAGAGGACCCTACACTATCCCCATCCTGGTGTTTTCACTCTCAAATAACTGTCATACACATATATGTCATTTCCTATTTCTTTTTCATTGACTGACCCTCTCCATCACCTCTTGTCTATTCTCTGTCTGTCTCCATCCACTGCCCCCCTACCTTGTGTGTATACCTCCACTATCTGTCTGAGTCTATTTTCTATGTTTGTCTGTCTGCCTCTGCTACCTGCCCTTTTTCCCTATGCCATTCACAACATCTGTCATAACCTTTCCCACTTTTTCTTCTTTTGTAAAACATACAAAAGAGTCTGTTTTCCCTACCACAATTCCCCACCTACTCCATTTCCTCACAATTTATATGATGATCATGGTTGGCACTTTGCTTTGGACACTGAAGGTAGTCTATCTGATGGCCGCTGTCCCTCCATTTCTTGTGAGTTGCAGCTACATTAATGCATGACCACATACTGACAAGGCTGCACTAGCTATATAATAGCCTTTTGATCATGTGCTTCCTTGTTCAGACTGTTCAGACTGTGGCACATCTCAATGTCCATTACATATCTGATTAGCTCTGTGGCTCTTTGCATAGTAACCTCTTCAAAAATTACCAATGTACGTCCTAGCTGTACTTTCCTATAAATCTGAGCCAGTGCCTTTACTTTAAAGTAACAGTGGCTGAAAAGGTAGCACACTTGCTTTACGTGGTAAGGTTGTAGGTTCTATTCCCACTTCAGGTGATTGAGTTTGTTTTACTATTACTGACACTGTTGTGCAGCATAAGGGAAGAGCTGCACTCCTGAGTGTGTCATCCTTAAAATGAGATGTTAAACCGAGGTCCTATCTGACTGAGTTTGTGATAGCTCTGGTGTGTGTAAAGAATCCTATGGCACTTATCAAAAACAGTAGGGGAGTTAATAATAATAATAATAATAATACAATATTTACAAGGAAATGAAAGCTATTCTTTACAAAATATTTGTTACAAAACAGCAATCATACAAAAAAATGCAAAAAAGAGTGATTTTAAAAAATACAAGCAAATTAACCTCATTTCCATTTGTGCCATAATTCTTAATATCAGCAACAACCCATTTAGTATTACATAACTGTTTGCCACATCTGACTTTCTAGAAAAAAAAAAGTAAACTGTATTTTCTCAGACAAATAAAGCTTCCTAAAATGTGCTGCTGATGGCATTGCTCTCCCAATCAGCATCATTATCAACCGATCCATAAAAGAATCAAACATCCCCAAACTCTGGCACTCAGCTTATATTCTTCCTCTTCATAAAGAAGGCAAAAATACCAGCATCTCAAACTTGCGCCCCATTGCTTTGCTCTCACCAATCTCCAAAATCCTAGAAGAATGCATCCACCTCCAACTTATGCCTTTCCTGACCCAAAACAATCTTCTCACTCCTACCCAGCATGGCTTCCATCCAGGCCATAGCACAATAACTGCCTACTCTCTTTTCTAGAAGCTGTCAGTCAAGCCCGAGATTCAGGACACTTGGTTTCTACTGTTTTACTCGATCTGTCTAAAGCCTTTGATACTGTTTCCCACAAGCACCTTCTCTGTCATCTCTCAAACCTTAATCTCTCACATGATGCTTTATCCTGGTTCTCCAGCTATCTATCTGGCAGATCACAGGCAGTGAAATGGAAGAACTCCATCTCTTCCTTCCTACCTACTCCAACTAGCGCACCACAGGGATCCATCCTTGGGCTAATGCTTTTTAACATCTTCATCAATAACTTTCACACTGCTATTCCTGATGCTAAAATCATTCAATACGCAGACGATTCAACCTTAGTCTGCTCTGCCTCAAATCTCTCTGAATTGCTGACTTAAACCCAAACTGCCTTTTCAACAACTGAAAACTGGATGCGCCAAAACCACCTCTCTCGCTCTCCCAATGCAAATAAATCAAAAATTCTACTATTCCCTCTCGTATGATGAAAACAACTTCAAAGTCTATAGTCAAACCAACTCACCTATAGAAGTGGTCCCCTCTGCCAAACTACTTGGCATTACTGTTGATGAACACCTCAAGTTTGATATTCATATTCAACAAAATATTAAAAAAAACACCAAAAGCTAGGTATGCTGTATAGGAATAATCGCTTTCTCTCCAACTCTACCAGGCAAACTCTGGCCTCAACTTATCTTCTTCCTTCCTTGTTATACAGAGCCCCTCTCCTCACCAACCTGTCCTCCTCTATCACCTCTAAACTAGAAAACTGCTACAACAAAATCTGTAAATTTGTCTCTAAATCTAAAAATACCACCCATCACTGCCTAACCCTACAATCCCTGAATTGTCTTGCACCCCCAAACTACCTAGACTATCTCCAACTCACTACTGCACATAGACTCATATTTCACCCAACAAAATGTCCCGCTCTAACTAACATCCTTCCCCCTTATACACCCAACAGAGCTCTCAGATCTGAAAATCAGAACTAAATTAATATCCATAAACCTAAATGTTCTGCTGGCCAACCTCTCCATACCAAACTCAGAAAACTTCAAAACCCAACTATTCAAATACCTGTCCACTAAATGGAAATGTACCTGTCTTCATCCAACCTAATCAAATGGGGTTCTCTCTCTGGTTCCCAAGCTCTACAACTCTCATAGTTATCTTCCTATGAGCCTATCTAAGCTCTCAACAATTTCTATAGCTTCTCTCTAAGCTCTCAACAACTCCTACAACTACCCTCACACAGCCCAACCTTGTAAATATTGTAAATAGCATTCTACTGTTAATGTGTGTATGTAAAGCGTTTTTACATTTTCTTAAAAGTTTGTATGTAAACTGTTTCCACACCTAACACATCTGTTTTCCTCAAATGAAACTGTATGATCTTGACCTTCAAGCTTAATGAATTTGTTAACTATGCATGATATTGAATGCGTTAATGTGTAACTATTCTACATAATGTTATCTTTAATATTAACTGTCAGTTGTATCTAAATTGTATAATGAATCTTGGAGCTTTTCTCCCCGGGCCTCCACTGAAAATAGGCCAATTCGGTCCAGAGGACTTCCCTGGTAATCAAACTGCAAATAAATAAATAAATAAATAAAGTTGGTAATCAAAATGTAATATCTGTCATACAAAATCATATTCATATTGATCAGGTCAATACCATATTGACTTCAAAGAGGTTTACAATTCTCCCAAAACTTTGTACCAAGCTGGTATGAAAGAAAACTATGTGTGTTTTCTAGATGCCTTGCATAACTTTTCTACTATTTATCTATATGTCTTTGTATTTCATTAACCCTTTAATCAGTACTTAATTTAACAAAAGTCCACATAAGCATGTTGCCAGTCTCAAACACATTAAAACCTTGTTCTTCTACCTTGCATACTATGTTGTCTATAACCAAAAAAGTCATAATAATAATAATTAGAAATAATAGCTTCATACCAAAGTTTCATTTTTATTTATTTTATTTATTTATTTATTTATTTATTTAAATTTGTTGACCGGGAGTGTCCGACTGGACGTGGGGTCCATTTTCAGGGGAGGCCCGGGGAGAAAAGCTCCACAGTAAAATAAACAGACAGTAGTTACATTGGATTACATAGCGATTAACAATTTAACATAGAAATTACTTACAACATATTTACAGATGAAGAACATAGTACATCAGTAGACAACTAGAATCTTTATCTGTGAAGTACATAACAGGCATTAACAAATGTAACAATGAGAAGTTCCTGCTGTATAATAAGTACTAGGCTTATGAGCATCTGAGCTTGCTATAATCAAAGTAGTTAGTGGAGTGGAAAGAAAGGTAGTGGTTGGATGGGGTGGATGATATTAGAGTGGGAGTTGCAAGGGCATAGCCAGCATGTTTTTAGGTGCGCTTTTAATAAAGTTTTGAAGTTGGTGCATGATGGTATGGAGGTAATTGTGGGTGGGAGTGAGTTCCATAATTTGGCTATGGTGCAAGAGAATAGTGCTTCATCAGCAGAGTTATTGGCTTTAGTGATCTGCAAGTGATTTTTGTTTCTGGATCTTAGTGGTCTGGTGGTGTGATAGGGTTGGAGTAGATTCTGGAGGGATGGGACATTTAGTGGATGGTTTACTAGTTTGTGGGCGAGTGAGAGTTGATACCACTGAAGGAGGTGAGGGAGTTCAAGCCAGCCCAGTTCAGCAAGTGAGAGACAGTGGTGACTACGGTAGGATGCCCCTGTGGCGAATTTGGCGATTTTGTTGTAGCAGGTCTCTAGCTTGTTTAGATCACATTGCCTTAGGTTGGTATATACTGGAGAGGCATAAAGTAGGGTGGAGATAAGGTGGGAATTTGCTATTGAAATCTTTGCTGCTTTGGTGAGAATTTTTTTATTTCTGTATAATGCTCCTAGTTTTTTGTGGACTTTTTTTATGGTCATGGATATGTGAATGTCAAATTTTAGTTTATTGTCTATTTCCACTCCTAGCAATTTGGTGTGTTCAGTTGGGTATATAGTGTGTTGTCTTTTGCTGTGATGTTAAAGTGTGAGTTGTTTTGAGTATGTTTGGTGGGTTGGAAAATGAGTAGTTTAGTTTTGTTTGGGTTGAGTATTAATTGGGCATCGGATAACCATGTTTCAACAGAGGAAAAGGCTTCCTGTGTGACTTTTTGCAGTTTGGGTAGGGACTGGGCTGAGCAGATGATGGTCGAGTCATCTGCATATTGGACGAGTGTGCCATGTTTGGTGGCAGAGGCTAGATTATTGGTGTAAACAGAGAAAAGTAGGGGTCCAAGGATGGATCCTTGGGGAACCCCTATGGAGACAGGTAGTTGGGGAGATATGTCATTCTGCCATACAACGGATTGTTGGCGGTCAGATGCTGAAACCAGTTGGTGACTGATTGTGAGAAGGATAGGTTACTGAGGACAGATATAAGTTGTTTGTGTGGGACCATGTCAAATGCTTTAGATAGGTCTAGGAAAGTAGCAGAGGAGAGATAGCCATTATTTTTATGCTGAAGGATAGTGTTAGTAAAGGAGAGTAAGGCAGTGGTGGTGCTATGGTTTGGTCGGAAACCATGCTGAGTACTGGAAAGGAGGTTGTTAGTAAGGAGGTAGTCTGAGACCTGAGAGTGTATGCATCTCTCTAGTATTTTGGGTAGTGGAGAGAGAATAGCTATGGGGCGGTAATTGGTTAGTTCTGCAGAGGGTCCGCCTTTGTGGAGGGGAATTATATGTGAGACTTTCCACAATGTGGGAATGTAACTTTCTGACAGAGATCGGTTAATCAAGATGGATACAAAGATTTTGTTGGTATGTCCACTAATATCATTTGTCAACTACTTACTTCAAAAGAATATTCCCACATTTCATTGTTACTGTGACCTTCTTTCCTCTTTTTTCTCTTCAACCCTTCAAAAACATTCCCGTACTTGAAACGTAATGCTTTACCAAAATGTCCTTTCTGTCATGCCGCATAAACTTCATAATCTAAAACTAATGTAAGGATGCCAAATGAACTCTCGTATTGAATACACCTTCCCTTATCTTTCTTAATGAACACTCCTGCTTCTTTAACAAGACTTAATGTTCACCTCCAAATGACTCCAAAAAGCAATCCTGGAGGCTGCAAATGGAGCATTTTCTAATGAGTGTTATACTGATGTACTTCCAAACCCATAAACTCTTGAAAGAAAACGTGTTTCTTTGCTTTCAAAACCATATGCAGAGAGAATACCTTTTAACTATCAAATGTATTCCTAAATCCTCCACTGCTGTTATACTCACTGTTCACTCAGGAAACGTGTTAGACATCAGCCATTCGGTCTGTGAAGACATATTTTCCCGTGCCTGGTATTTTGAGTCGTGTTCAGTGATGCCACTTAGTTCTTGTCTCTTGCCCATTAGCAATCCCAGGTATGAGTTTCAGAATAAAGAAATGGAAAGTCAGGGCAGAAACAATAATTAACCTCGTTGTGTTCCAGAAGTCAAGGGGGAGGATAAGGCTATTGTTTTCCCAACCTCTGTCAGATGCTATCGCTACAGTTAACTAGCCAATAGCATGAAAAGGTCTGCAGCCACTCCTACAATGGCAACATGCATGGGAGGATGTGTTCTCTAATCTGATATCTCCAAAGCTGACTTTGGGCTCCTAAAAACAGAGGTGGCTAACTTCACGACACCCATGTCAGTGGAAAATAGATGCATGATTGCCAAATCATACACCAATGTACTGTACGAACACTTACATAAATGCATGGAACTAGCCATACCCAACAGAACCAAGATTCTCTCCTCCAAAAAAAAGGAAGCCAATCTCTGATCCCCTGCCATTAATAAACTCTACAACACAAGGAAGAAACTGTTTCAGAAAAAGGTGAAGTCCCAACAAGCTACCATATAGGTGGCAATCCACTAAGCACAGAAGAGGTTATCAGGGACCTGGGGACCCAGGTTGACAGTGGCCTTTCTTTTGACACTCACGTTGCTAAAGTGGTTAGAAAGACCTTCTACATTGCCCACCTGATCATGAAGGGATTCACATCCAGATCTAGTGAGGTCATTGTTCCCCTGTACTCTTCACTTATCAGACCAATGATCAAGTACAATGCCCCATTTGGGATGTATCTCACCCGACATCTGCAGCAATTGGAGAGACCCCAAAAGTTCCTCACCAAAAGGATAAAGGGACTCAAAATCTGTCATATGCTGCCAGATTGAAGAAACTCCAGCTCTATTCAGTTGCATACCGTCTGCTCAGAGGTGACATGTGCCTGACATACAAGGCCATGTCCAACCCAGAATTAATGGACATGCTCCACCTCAAAAAATCCAAATCCACCAAAACCACTAGAGCAAGCAACTTAAACCTTAGCATGGATATAAATAGGACGTGCTGGAGGGATAGATTTATCACTCAGAGACTCCCTATGCTGTGGAATAAAATCCCGATCCATGTGAGGCAGAGCACCTCGCTGGCTCTGTTCAAGAGAAATCTTGACCTGTGGATGGGAGATCATAGGTTTATCCTGGGAATCATCTCTGTGTCACTGCTGGACAGAGGCACAACAAACTAATGGGCACAGTATTTTTTCATATAAGGGGTGGCGTAAGCCACAAAAATTTGGGCTAGGCTTATAAATGCCTTAGGGCAGATAGCCTAGTATAAACCTATGAACCTATGAACCTATAAGACTGGAAAAACTCCCTTATTAGCCTCAACAAAAAGTTGAGATCCCTCATCAAAACCTCTAAAGTCAGCTATGAAAGCAGAATTGCAGCACACACTAAAAACAACCACAAAGCCTTCTATAGTTATATCAAGAATCTCCATGGCAATGCTCAGGTTTCCTCTGAGTTACTGCACAATGGTACCTCCTATACTGAGCCAAAAGATATTGCCAACATACTGGTCGATAGATTCAGTGCCAACTTTACCCCTCTCCCCCCAAAGGACCAACCACAATACCGGAGGAATGCCAGGCACCCAGCATTACTGCAACACAGGTTAAAGCTGCATTGTCCAAGGCCAAGAATACAGCTTCCATGGAACCCGACAATATTCCTGGATGTGTTCTACATGAACTACAAAGTGAACTGGCATCACATCTGTGTGCCCTATCAATCACAGCCTCACCTCAGGCTTTGTCCCTACCAAATGGCACAATGCTACAGTCATCCCTCTCCATAAAGGGGGAGCGACTACAGACCCTGGGAATTATCACCCCCATTAGCCTGACAAGTCTGATATGTAAGGCTATGGAGCACAACATCATGGACGTAATTAACAAGGATATAGAGAATCTCCAAACTCTAGATCCCACGCAGTTTGGTTTTCTGAAAGGTAGATCATGCCTTTTCAACCTGGTTGACTTCTTTGAGTCAGTCACCAGAGCTGTGGATGAGGGAAAGGAAGTTCATACAGCCCGCCTTGATCTGGTCAAGGTCTTTGATACCATTTGCCACTCAGGAATTATTGATAAACACACCAAACTAGGCATCAACCCCTATATCACTAGATGGGTTGCAAATTGGTTCACAGATAGAACCCACAGTGTGAAAGTAGCAGACTCCAATTCAGACTGCCTACCAGTCACGAGTGCAGTCCCATAGGGATTGGTCCTGGGTCCTGTCCTGTTTGGCATCTACTTCTCAGAAGTGCAGGCCAATACGAAGAGACTCTGGCTGACCAAGTTCACAGACAACTGCAAGCTGGTAGCCAGTAATTAACTCCCCAAGTGATGTAGACATCCTACAGAAAGGCCTCACTGAGACCAATGACTGGTGTCAAAACCATGGACTTAAGCTTAATGCCATAAATGTGTTGTCATCCCCTTTGGGAAAAACTCAGTTCCTACTAATTACCACATAGATGGGAGCCCACTGAATACTGAAGGTGTTATAAGAGATCTGGGGACACAGGTTGACAGCAACCTCTTCTTCAACCACCACATTGCCACTGTGGTCAGAAAGTCCTTCTATGTGGCACATCTCATTACCAAGGGATTTGCATCCAGGAAGAAAGAGGTCATCATCTTCATCGAGTATAATGCCCCATTTGGCATGTACCTCACTAGACACATGCAACAGGTGGAAAGGCCACAAAAGTACCTCACAAACAGGATCCTAGGCCTTAAACACATGTTCTACATGGACAGACTCAAAAAACTCTAGCTATTCTCTATCTCATATCATCTGCTAAGAGGCGATCTCTGCTTGACTTGCAAAGCCATGTCTGACCCAGCTCTGTTAGAAATGCTTCATCAAAAGAAATCCCAATCCCTCCATACCACATGCTCCAGAGACCTCACCCTCATTACCACAATCAACAGAACATGCTGGAAGGACAGGTTCATAACCCAAAGACTGCCCATGCTCTGGAATAGACTTCCCATGCATGTCAAGCAGAGCACCTTGCTGACCCTCTTCAAGAGAAATCTTGATGAGTCGATGGGTAATAGAAAGTTCACCTCAGGGATCACTCCAGTGGCTGTACTTGATAAAGGCACTGGGAACTAACATCTGACGGCATGATGCCAGGGCACTTCTATGGGCTAGGCTTGTAAAGGCTCCAGAGCCATTAGCCTACTACACACCTATAAACCTATGAAGCTATGAAAGGATGTAGGCATTCATGAAGATCCAGATCACAACCAGCCTGGCAAAACCTAACATGCACAGATAGGCTGATGTGAATTCCAAGGCAGAAAAATCCTTGGAGAAGGGATCTATGATTGAGTTTTATGCACAGGAAGTGTACATGGAAGTGTATCACCCATAAAGGCTCTATCCTTATGGTATCTGGCTCTGGGTGGGGTCTAGGCTTCCACATGGGTGAGTAAACTGACTGTCTCCTGCTTGAGGTACGCAGATTTGGAAGAGATGATAAGTGGCTTTGGTGGTGGAGTCAGCATCATGCTCCAAATAAATGTTTGTCTTGCAGGGTGCAAATATGTCTGGCTGGTAGGACATTCTCACTGGACTAGGCAGTGAAGAGAACCTAGATTTGATCAGGAAGATGGCAGTTGGGATTCTTTATTAATAAAGTGAATCATTTACAATCCCTATCAGTCATCTACTATACAAATGAGGTACTGGGACACCCCAACATCTTACTGGTGCATTCTGACGGAAATAACGTTTAGGCTACATTTCTCAATTTGAACTATTTCTAAAGATGTTTGATGACATTTTGCATTTAATGAACACATTTCCTGGCATTGTCTTTATCTGGTCCATAATCATAGCACTTAAGGTTTGTAGAGTTTCTAGAATGAAAGTCATAGAAAATGAGTGACAATGCATCAATAGAAGCAAATCCATGAGGGTCAGAGCTATAGATTTTAGGTTACTGAGGTGTTAAATTCTAGAAGAAAAGGATCAGGTATGTTATACGCCTGGTGGGGTACACTTAATGGTTGTGGGCTTAGATGCAGTAACCATTTGAAATGTCAGGACTTGTGAGAATGAGTCCTGAACCATGCAAACTGAATGGATGAAAACATGTTCTTACATACACCATGTAGATTAATACCCTCAGGTATCTCAAGGATATTCCCTTTTCTCTAAGGTATGGTGGTCTTGGAGTGGATATATATAAGTTCGGTGGGTGGAGGGGGCTTGCTGTCATGCAAATAAGAACTTTAAAGGAAGCCAAGACAAAGTCAGGTACCACAGAAAAGGAACAGAGTACAGCCTTGCAGTTCAAAAAATAAGCTGGTTTAATGGCAGTTTTAACTTTAAAGGAAAGCAGTGATGTTTGAGATTCGGTCAGCTCCTGGACTTCCAGTCTTTCTTTTGGTCTGACAGCACTCAGCATTATGAGTGCCAACATTTCAATAGGGAGCCCCTAGATGCTTTCAGCTTGGTCATCCATTCATTATTTCAAAAATAAGGGAGGGGTGTGTAAAGATGCATGCAAACATAAATAAATAACACAGATATAATGTATGGTTAAATTGTATAGAGAGGATCTGGGTTTGAGGACCTAGTGTCAGGAACATTTTCAGCAGATTGACTAGGACACATAAAGCAAAAGAAATAAAAAGCAGGGATAGGAGGGGTGAAAAGTGTTTCAGGTCAGGAGAAAGGGTAGCATAATTGTAGGGAACAGGACACAATCCATCCAAATAGCAGACTGTGGTAGATAGATAGATATAGGTAGATTAGTACTAGGCTAACTGCCCTTGTGGGTCATTTTACGCCTAGCCAGTTACCCCGTGTGAGAATCAATCCTTGCACCTTGTATCTGTAAGGTAAACACTGTAACCATTACACCATCCTCCCACCCCCCTGGTCATCCTCCCACCCTCCTGCTGGGTCAAAATAACTCTTGTGTTGTGTAAGGAGCAAGTGGCACTCCCAATGGGGTCTGATGGCAATTACTGTTAGTAAGACTTCAATGGCCTCCTAAGGTGTTAGAGAGTCACAGTTGTGATGGAGTTATAAGGAGGAGGCAACTGAGCTTCTCCAAGAACAGCTGTTATGGCAATCCAGGAAATTTACAATAGGACTCCTTAGGAAGTAGTTGATGAAATGGATTATGAAGTGGATGATGGAAAGCAGTTATATGTTGAAATGGGGAATTAATGGAAGTACATCAGAGATGGGTACTCTCCTGACAAAGAAGCCTGAGATACTTAGCTATGACCAGGTTAAGCGTCACAGGGTTGGTACTAAGCTGCCCGATGAGTATTCATGAGGGAACTGCTACTCTCACTAGGCCGTTAAAGATAATTGGCTGATGATCTAAACTGATAGATGGTAGGTATAATTCACAGGTAATCAAACAGGAATGTGAAAGAATAGACAGATCATTTATTCATTGGAATGAATTGATAATGTAATAAGTTATACTTACAAGAAATGCTACTTGTTTTGAATTAAAAAATGATTTATTATTTAACAAATATGGTCTGTTTATGGGAAAAAGGAGTTGTGGATTGATGGATGGATTGGTGGATGAATAGATACAGTCTGTTTATTGTACCATAATAAATTAGATTGATGCTTTTGTCATTATATCTGCCAACACAACTTTGGTTGAACTTCACTGTAATGTCAGGTCAGCCTGTTTTGGGGAGTGGGGACAGTACAGGAAAAAAGGCAGTTTGGGAATTAATGATTTGTTCTGGTCTCCTATCCCATTCAGGTGGGAGACAGGTAAGCCCAGGATAATCACAGAAGGGAGAAGCCAGGTGCCATCGACAATGAGGAGGTCAGATAAAGGAAGGAAAAGAAGAGCAAAGTTCTGAGGGGGTCTAACCTGCGGCCCACCACAGTGCATTGTTTTCTCCTTAGCAGACTAGTTAAAGTGAACTGTCCCACTGTCCCTTATTAGGAATTTAATGAAGGGGTTCAAAAGGGGTGTAGGAAGCAGGCTACACTCCTGTATGAGGCATAACACTTCCTAAATTTGAATGATAAATACTAATCAGGGGACTTCTACAGCCACTGAGAGTGATGGAGAGCATCATATGTGATGGAATTTTGATGAAGTAGTTGAGTTACCCCAGAAAGGACTACAACAATCTCCTGGGAATTTTATACTACAACTTATTATGAAAATTATGATGAAATGGATTATAAAGATTAGAATGAAATGACAATTTTACGTCAAAATGGTGACTTAATAAAGGTGTACCAAGTTAAGAAATACCTCCAAAAGGAAATGATGTAATTAATGAAGAGCAGGTTATGCTTCCTGGGGAGGGTAATATGCCATCCCATAAACATCTCTGGGGGAGTAGGTATATTCACCAGCCACCTACAGCTGATTGGCAGATGATTCAAACTGATAAGTTATAAGTATAATTGTTGGATCATCTGAATTCATGGGTGACTTGTGGATGAACCAGACTGACAGGTTTATGAGAGAGTCAAAGGATACTGACTTCACCAAAATTAATCAAACTGCAGGAAGGTCACTCTCTCCAGGGATCTTAACCTAGCATCTGACATGAACAGGTTATGCTGGAGAGATACATACAGCTCCCAGAGAATAAGACTTCTATGGAACAAACTTCCAATTTACGTGAAACAGTGCCCCTCCCTGACCCACTTCAGACGTAACCTAGATCAATGCATGGGTGGCTGCAAATTCACTCGTGGGGTTGTACCCATGTTCCTCTTGGACAGAGGAAGTTGCTATTAACTACCATAGATCCTTACCTCTGTGAACTTCACTCACCTAACCACTGACAATTGGAGCAACTCGGAATAAATATGGCTAGGCTTGTAAGGGCTCTAGGGCCATTAGCCTAGTAACCTCCTATGAACCTAATAACCTATAATCGAATGTATAATAAATTATGTTAAAAAAGTGTTATATATGCTGAATTAAAGACTAATTTATTGGTTGTTAATACCTATCTATCTATCTATCTATCTATCTATCTATCTATCTATCTATCTATCTATGTATCTATCTATCTATCTATCTATAGATTTATCTAAATTAATTTGCCAATACAACTCTGGTAAAACACCACTGCAGTCTTAGGTTGGTACTTTTTTTGGTGCAGAAAGAGCACAGAATAAATCAGCTGAGCTGCCTAATTGTATCTCTCTGGGAGGCAGCTTACTTCAGTGAGTTATACAGTAAGTGGACACTCAGACTTAGCATGAAATTGAATTTACATAGCCTGGTTCTATGAGTGAAGCTATTAGCTACTTCTGAACTAGTGTCCCTTGACTAGCTGAGAAGTACCTACTCAAGGAACACTAGTTTAGAAGTAGTTAATTGCCTCAACTAGTGTCCCTTAACTGCGTTCTCAGTGTTCAGATATTTGTTTGCAATCTGGATACATTATATAGCCTAATGGTTTTAACTGGGCTCCTGTTGAATGTGTGACGATCATAACTATAATCCTGAAAACACTGAAGCTAATTATGTGAAAACAAACACAGACACACAGGTACAGGTACACACTAAACCTACGCTAAGTCAAAGAACATGGTGCCTTAGAGTATTCCCCCTTACTGCGACATTCAACAGTCTTGGAGTTAATGTAGCTATATATATATATATATATATATATATATATATATATATATACACATATATATATTTATGTGTGTGTGTATAAATATATATAATTAGCAAAGTCATAGGGGACACATCCCCCTGCATCTAGTAGATTCAAGGACCACAGTGCAAAACCACTTTATTGGCAGTACAGAAAGTTTCAGGATTTGTTTCACACTACATTTGTATTTGTTGTTTGTTCCATAAACGCATTACACAGGTAGAACAGGAAGGTGATTTTAAGCTGCCTAGGATATCCAAGTTTAAAATAAACACAGAATATTGCGGTTTCCAATAATGAAACAAAAAAAAATTGCAATTCTTTTGCCTATTTAATTTATTAAGCTGATAGAGAACCATGTAAGAGTTCAAGAATCATAATTGCAAATCCCAAAACAGTAAGGTTGATGATACAAAAATAGGGAGTGCATATATGTCCAAGACTGATGTGTTTCAGAGTACTCCTCTGTCTCCAAGATACAGTGCTGTTGGAATAGGTATATATAAGTAGCATGGGTGTGCAAGCTCCCCCCCCCCAAAAGGAGCAATAGATAGTTCTCCTGTAATTGCACCCTTTTTCCTTTTATCATAAATGCACGACTCACAGTTATGAGTAATAGTATCACAACAAGAAGCCAAGCTGACATTAAAATGCAATGCATGCAAGGGAGTTACATGCAAGAGAAGTGGTAATAGCTATACAGATAGGGAAAAGGCAACTTGTAGTTAATCCTTGCTAACTGCTCAAAAAATGGGCAGTCTTATGTTACAGTAAAACCTCTGCTTGGAAAAGGAAATAATTACTAGTTTTGTAGCTGTGTTGCCATTTTGCATATCAAAAAAAGAAATAAAAGGCAGAGTGTTGCTGGGTTTGCTCCCGAGAAGCACTCCTTAGTGCATTAGACTCTGAAAAGGCAGCACTGTTTCTGTGAGAGTAAGCGTAAGAAAGCTAACTAAAGAGTAAGAATCAGAAATTAATTATACAAAGCAGTAAGGAACAAATATTTCCCTAACACTCAATATCAAGTCACCTAAGACATTAAGGTAAACAAAGTAGCAGTGTCACTTACCGAGGGACAAATTGCCTAAGAATTCATTAACTGCTTGCTTAAACGTTTAAGGTAACTGATGAAGACGACTGCCATAGTCACTGAAATTTCTCTAAGACAGTACAGGCTGCTTGCAAAATTCTTTTGTGAGATGAAAAAGCTCTAGGTGCTGATGGCAAGACTTCAGAGCACCATACTGAACAGGCACCAAAACCTATTCAGATAGCAAAGACCCAGCAGTAAAATTAAATGCCCTGATCTCTGAAGGGCTTTGTATCATAAGACTAGCAAAAGTGGCAGTTTGACACCACTCAAAATAGTTGGGTGCTCTAGGATAATGAGTGATCATCAGTTCATGTTGTTTGCTTCCAAGTACAGTTTTAAAGGGAAATTACCAGTTTTCCTGTAATCACGAATTACTGAGCCCACAAATTCAACCTCTATATTATGTGGGTCACTAAGAAAATAAAAACTAACATTTTATAGCCTGGTCTTCAAATGCAGTTGGAGAGGTGAAATTGTAAGGCACCACAGTGACAAAAACATTACCCAGTTCTAATTATTAATAGTGGTGTTCAAAACTGAATGGTGTGTGCAAATGAGTACTGTACAAAAGAAAAATAACTTGTGTTATCTTAAAGCCCCTCTATAACTGCTCATTTCCAGATACGGAAAAAAGAAAAAGGGTAGGGATGTCTTCCAAGTTGAAGGAAGAGCTACAGACGAATGTAAGGAGGGTTAGCCATGCTGATGACAAGTCATATTACTCACCAAATAATCCAATCATTCTTTGTAACAGCCCCACCCATCCCATATATCTAAAGACCTTTTACAATGTATATTTGTGAATGCTATAGAATGATTATCCATCCATGGGCATTCCTTGGGAGAGATTACCATGGAATTTAATGGGTTCTTTAGTACATAAATAAATCTTCAGACAGACAAAAAATTAAAAAAGCAAGGATATGTTTAAGAAATAATTCTCTTTCTGAAATAAGCTAAAATTGTAAATGCTTTATTATTATTATTATTATTTTTAGATTAGACATTTGCAAGATCCTCTGCAATGTAACGGGACTTTGAATTAGTCATTTAATGTTAGACTCCCTCCTTTTTGGAAATGCAGTGCTTTCCGACGAACTCCCCATATTTCATGTAATACTGGCTTCTCTTGACTCACTACAGAACAAAGTCGCACACACATTCTGCCTCTACCCATGCAGCAAGTTAGGGGCTATTTATCTTTAAATTTAAACAAATATTCTTGAGTGAAAAAGTTCATAAAACTACACGCATTAATAATGGAGTGAGTGATCACAACTGTAGCTTATACAATTACACACAATGATAATGCAATAAGGTGGTTACACTTTTTTATGGCTTCCAACTGGAGGCCCTTAGAGGTTTAACAATTTGTACAACAGAAAAGTAATTTACACATGTACTTGAACATTCTTGTTAGGAAAGCTATATGAAGTGATGGCCAACCTGCATACCGAGGGCATTGTCCAGCTGTCTGACCTCTTTGATGAAGCCATTTTGCTTGCTCTACCCACATAAATTAGAAAATGTAAAATAGCTGCACAAAACAAAGCATCCAAGTAGCACGTTTTCATGAGCAGAGCCATAGGAAGGACTAGGCTGAGGGGGCAGCTGCCCAAGGTGCAAACCTTTAGGGAGCCCTGAATAGGTCAATAGTGTACAAGCTGATAAACTGTTCATTTCTTTTAAAGGTAACAAGGAGATTAAATAAAATAAAATCAGTATGACAGTTTACAAGTTCTTACTGGGCAATTGTGATTTATTTATTACTTATTTAGTTATCCTTTGTTGACCAGGTTAGTCACACTTGGCTAGTAGCCTTCTTTTCAGAGGAGATTCGGGGTGTTATTCATACTACTAGGGGAAATATGCTGATTGCAATGTCTCACAGACAGTGGAAGGGGGTAGCCAAATGGGTATGCTGGTCAATTAGCAAGATAGTGAGAAAATATGATTTGGAGACATGCATAGCTGCAATGAGAAAGACCATATTACTGCCTCATTACCATGTTTCTGAGTTGAACACTAGCACTGTAAAACCTGACTGCCTTAGTGTGGTCCCTAGCAGGCCATGTGTCACATTAACAGAGACACCCACTACACACATGCATGCATATATACATACATACACAGACACACACAAACACACATTCAGATATCCATGCATACATACATACACTCATATATATATACACACACACACACACACACACACACACACACACACACACACACACACACACACACACACACACACACACACACACACACACACACACACACACACGCACACACACACACAGACACACACACACACACACACACACACACACACACACACACACACACACACACACACACACACACACACACACACACACACACACACACACACACACACACACACACACACACACACACACACACACACACACACACACACACACAGACACACACACATACACACACACACACACACACACACACACAGATCTGCTCATCAGCAAAAGCTCCACCACACTTAATCGCTCACAGAAACAGTTACCCATATACTTGCATGGACAAACCATCACACACGTGCACACACATCCAAACCATTGATTCCCTACCTAACCATCCTAGTGTGGCCACCCAGTCAGATACATACTGATACACTCATACATGCATGCACTCACGCAAACACATATTCATGCAGCGTCTATCATGCCCCTAGAGACATGCACATACACATTCACACATATATACAAAGAAACACACCCCAGTCCCTCATCTCTGTTGAATTTACTTGAAAAACAAGTACTCTGATAGGAATACATGGGTGATAGCCATGCTTTTATGGAAATCACATTTTTCCTATAGTAAAATTTTACTTAGTCAAGCAGAGCCAAACAAACTGGTTGCCTTGGACATTTCATGGGAACAGCACATGGCTAATAAGCAATAGCCCCTCCCTTAGACCACTGCATAAGCATGTGGCTTTACCTGCAAGACCACTGTCTATGCTAAGACCCCTGCAAAGGAAAAACCTCAGCAATACTGTGGTCTATGAATCTGAAAGTCTTAGCAAGGTAAGGAAACCTTTCAGGTTTAAACTACTGCATTAAATTAAGCCTTTCTGAATCCCAGGGCCAGTACTGTACTGTGCATTTATCCATTCTTTACTACCAAAAGCAAGTAGCTTTCTTTCATTGCATAGATATTTTCCTTTGTATCAACCATGTAGAAACCTCTTAAATCAGGAGAGCAGCTCACATACTTTCAAGGGTGTGGCCAGAGTTATGGACATAAGTTAATCTTTATCACATGTACAGCTACAGAGTTATGGACATAAGTTAACTTTTATCACGTGTACAGCTATAGAGTTATGGACATAAGTTAACTTTTATCACGTGTACAGCTACAGAGTTATGGATATAAGTTAACTTTTATCATGTGTACAGCTACAGAGTTATGGACATAAGTTAACTTTTATCACATGTACAGCTACAGAGTTATGGACATAAGTTAACTTTTATCACATGTACAGCTACAGAGTTATGGACATAAGTTAACTTTTATCACGTGTACAGCTACAGAGTTATGGACATAAGTTAACTTTTATCACGTGTACAGCTACAGAGTTATGGACATAAGTTAACTTTTATCACATGTACAGCTACAGAGTTATGGACATAAGTTAACTTTTATCACGTGTACAGCTACAGAGTTATAGACATAAGTAAACTTTTACCATGTGTACAGCTACAGTTATGGACATAAGTTAACTTTTATCACGTGTACAGCTACAGAGTTATGGACATAAATTAACTTTTATCACATGTACAGCTACAGAGTTATGGACATAAGTTAACTTTTATCACATGTACAACTACAGAGTTATGGACATAAGTTAACTTTTATAATGTGTACAGCTGCAGAATTATGGACATAAGTTAACTTTTATCACGTGTACAGCTACAGAGTTATGGACATAAGTTAACTTTTATCACGTGTACAGCTGCAGAATTATGGACATAAGTTAACTTTTATCACGTGTACAGATACAAAGCAGTGATGATGCTGAAATTAAAATTTTCTACTGTTTTACCATTATTTGGAAGTTTGATGTCACTTTTGTATGGTGGGGTGGGCTTGTGAAGGGGAGACATGTTTATCATAGTTTTTAGATTATTTTTTGAGTGCTTATATGAGATGAATTTATTTTGAAGAAGTATTTTTTCATGACAAAAATTGTTAACAATCAGTAAATTATACTAGAATAATATATTTTGCTATTGTTTATATGCAATAGTGGCAGTTCATTCTTTTGTGGTGTTTTATTGTTTTTAGTTTGGTTTTATCATGTACTGGTTGGGAAAATATTTTTTTGTTTTCTTTGTTTTCTAATAAAAGTTGTAATCCATGGTTTCCATTAACCTACTAGTATTTATTTATTTACTACATATTTATTACTGTTTGTTCACTGTGTAAGTGGGCTGATCTGTTGACCCTTTTCAGCTATGACCCAAGCAAAGAGCAAAAAATACAAGTCTTGTGAATCAAGAATATGATAAACAAAATCAGTAAATGGCAAAATGCAGTACATAATAAGATACGGTGCAGATAGAGGGCAATTAATGAGATCCAATCAGAATACATTGAGAGAAAAGCAAAAAAAAAAAAGAAATACAAACCAAGACGTGAAAAAAAATGAAGAGAAATCGTATGTATAAAACATAAACATATACTCCTACACATGTAAAAAATATACACATATCCAATCTCACAGTATGAGGCTGCGAAAAGTTTCCTAAGTGCATTCTATTATCTAGAATATGGAAAGGTAGGTTACCTAAACACCGACGTGGTAACAGATGCAGGTAGATTCTGTAAAGAGATGCTGTTTAAGTACATCTTTGAAGGTTTTAATGGTATCTAGGTTGTTGATTTCAGTAGGTAGATGGTTGCAGGTAGCAGGTCTCAATCTAGAGAAGGCTTTCTTGACTATAGCAGTTATAAATTGAGAGTGTACCAGAGAGAAATTGTTGTCCTGTGTACTTCTGAGTTCATTAGGATTATTGTGTGAAGGTAGTTTCACTCTTAGATGGGGACAATAATAGATTACTTATAAGAAAAGTGGCCCTATGAGGCACTGTATGCCCTTTGGAATTGTTAGCAAATTCGTTATTAGTGTCATACTCTGCTTTTTTATGAAATCAAATATATTTTCACAATACAAAAATAGAACAAGTATAGACTCAAAGACAGCATTTCCGCATATGATTTCCCATACATATATACACGCAGACACACACACACACACACACACACACACACACACACACACACACACACACACACACACACACACACACACACACACACACACACACACACACACACACACACACACACACACACACACACACACACACACACACACACACACACACACACACACACATACACATATCAGGATGAAAATTGCTGAGTAATATTAAATGCCACCTTATCTAAATATAAATATCTATACGCCTGTCAAAGATGTCCAATATTCTTTAATATCTTGAGTCTTTAACTTCTTCCCCTTTTATGCATTTCACTGTTCATATCTCCTGATGAGCAATACCATTTTTTTTCAATCTGGTATCCTGATCACAGTTCATGTGTCCTAAATACAGCAATCCCTCTTTCACATATATAATATCAAAGTGAAGTAAAGTGTTTACATCCTTGATAATTTTAGCACAGCATTAGCTAAGTTGGTGATAAGTAAAATAAATGTTTGAAAAGAAAGGTAATGTTACAGCAGTATCCTAAAAAGAGATGCCATCTGCTTCTAATGTTACTGCTAATGCCTTGCACTTCTGTCATTAGCAACAAAACAAAGACTCTAGCCAGTTGGAAACTGCTAATCAATATTCGTGTGACTTTGTTTCCTAGACTCCCTGTAACTTTAATAGTTTTTGCTGCTTCCTGTGTAGCAGAATAATGCTTGTTCTGCTTACTGCACTTAATAATGCTAAGGTGTGATGTTAGCACTTAAAGCTATTTATAACATTTCCAGCATGCAGGAACAGCTGTTAGCACTTCACTTTTAGCTGCATAATAAATGAGCATGAATAGGCCTTCATAATCACGTAAAAACAGTTGCTGGCAAGATGAAAAGTCTTTCAACAATACGTAGATATAAAAAAAAAGTTTAAAAAATGCTTGTAGAGTTTTGGGAATGTTACTATAATAATAATAATAATAATAATAATAATAATAATAATTATTATTATTATTAGTGGAAGGAGTAGTAACAAAGTCCTCACCATTTGTAATATTCACTACTTGTGTACTATGGGAGCCCCACTGGGCCTCCAGGGTCCCTTTATCTTTGGACTGGCTTTGAATAGTGTATTACTGAATGAGAGAAATGTCATCTGGATACGGAGAAATACCACATTCTCACCACAACAAAAAGACAAGCCTTTAATTAATTAAGTGTTTTAGAAACTATCTCAGAGAGGAAGCCCAAGCTGCAGTACACTGCTAAAAATGTTAGAAGTGAGACTTTTTCTCAACAACATTAGGTAGAAGGAATACAAGACAATCTGTCATTAATGATAAAAGTACTATTTATTCAGCCTTTGACAATCCACTCCTCCTTATTTGTAATCATTACAAAGAAAGGTAGTGTTTTTCTTTAACTTACTTCCAGATGCCTCCTGTCATGATGTTTCATGGATCTGCTTTATTACTAAAATATGACAGCTGTTCACACAAAAGGCACTTTGAAAATGCATATCCTGTATTTTTTAACACTAATTAAGCAGTCTCATATCCCAAAGGATGGATCCACGATATGTTATAAAGTACAATTTAATATTTCTTCACATTGCAGCCTTTATAGTAATCCTAAGGGAAATGGGAATGTTAAGGCTACCTACCATTCATGAAATGGTCAGTGGTCACTAACTGGATAGTGGACTAGCAGTGAGATTATCTTCTCTTATTAACTGTATTTTTTCCCCACTAAAATCCATGACAGAATGAGCAGACTCTTTAATACTTTGGTACTCTAGCAAAAGCAAATCTAATTACAAGTGCCGATGTGCTTATATATGTGTGGAGAAACCAAGTTACTCATTGTTGTCAAACCTACAGATGTTGACGTGATACTGTAGCAGAACTTAATTGCTGAATCTCTAATCTAGAGAATCTCTAGAGCCATCTGAAAACATTGTACCGTTTGCCCCTTTCCTACTTCCTAGAACTTAGAAACATTTATTACCTTTTTCTACTTGCTAGAAGCTAAAAATGTCTCATTACTAGTCTCCTCAGGTATAATGTCCGGGGCAACTTATTGTAGAGCTGTAGGTATGTTTTACATCCAAATGTTGCAGAATGTGCTAGAAAAGGTATTACAGGGCTGCTTGAGATAATTTTACATCAGTCCCGTACTGTATTCTCTGTAGCAATTTTTTGTTAAAGGACAGATAATCTCTGGGTTGAGTTTTTCTATCTTATAAAAGCTGTGTGGCCCTTAATCTAACTGTGCAAAATCTTTCATAGTCTTACTTTTCATTTAATCACATTATAAGTATAAAAATGGAATCTCTGGTGATCTCTGGGATCCACTTAGAATAATCAAAAGTAATCTTTATCAGCGGCACTGTTATTTCAGATCTGAATGGTCCTGACAATTAATACTAGTAGACATGAGTACATGCATAAGTTATTTAGTAAAAGTGTCTCTTTTAAGCTGATTTTTGTCAGGTTCATGATTTTATTTGGCCTTGTACTTATTTACAAACTAATGTTTATATGAAGCCGCCAAGTTCTAAAGTTCCTTGGGAACTATGAAACTAGATGATATTAAGTAAGCAAAGTAAGCCAAAAAACAATTCAAGACCATTCCTTTCTACTTTATTTAGTGACATAACTATTTTAATAAAGCCATATTTAATGCAATATGTACTTAAAGATAATATATATTTAGTTTATGGCCTTATTCCATTTCCATTCATAGGTTCATATGTATGTACTAGACTAATGACCATTGGGGGCCTTTTTAAGCCTAGCCATGCATCCCAAATCTCTGACAAGTTCTGGTACTCTTGATAAGTGTAAGCAGGTACTTGGAAGATAAAGCATTTACAAGCAATGACCTGGTAGTTTAATCATTTACAGGCTGCCTGTGTCCTTTACAGACATATGTGCCAAACAAGGTGTGAGGTTCCATTTCCCCATCCAGATGTCCAAGGAGCCTGTTCCAGAAAAGGGGTTAGTTTTTGGGATACATACCCATCTCTCCAGCAGGTACTATTAATATCATAAGCAATGTTTAAGTCTTTGTTTTGCAGATATGAAGGTAGTCATTCAGATGGGGGCCATAGATGCCTTGAATGCTAGGCATAGGTCTACTCTCAACAAAGTGTAGGAGACAGTCTGCATAGGAGATGTTAGTGAGGAACCTCTGTAAATGGTCGAGTTGTTGGATGTGCCTGGTTAAGTACATACCAAAGGGGGCACTGTACTTAATGACAGGTCCGATGAGCACTGAATACAGTGAAAGAATGGCCTCTTTGGACCTAGATGATAAACATTTGTTTATATGTTGCACAAATAGAATGATTTCCTCACTACCATAGAAACATAATGGTGGAAGACTACATTACTGTCTATGTGTAGCCACAAATCCCTGACTATTGGGTCATCTCTTAGGGATATGTTGTCAATATGGTGGTTACCAGGAGTGGGCACCTTCCCAGAAGATACTATTATACATTTGTTGTTATTTAGTTTTCTCCATATTTAAAGAAAAGAAGATCTTCATGACTTAAGCAGTACATTCCAAGGATTAAGATGCTTTCGATGCAAAATAGTGTTGCAGTTATTTATTTGTTTAGCTGTAATTTATTTAGCTAACTGCTAATCTACCAGTTCATTTGCATTTGATAAGTGGGCACTAATCCCATGGAACAGGTTCATGAGTTCTCAGAGGATATTCAAAATGCAGGTTGCTATACTATATTACAGAGGAATTAGCTAACTTAAAATCAATAAATTAAGCAGAATTTGCAGTTGTCAGCCATCTATAATATGATAAAGTAAAGACATAAAAAAGAAAACATTTGTTAATGCTTGATGTTTTATTGCACAAATGTCTTGACAGTAAAAACTCTGATTCTAGTGATAAACTTCTACATTTACCTCAACACCAAGAACTGATACATAACAGATGACAAAGGAACTTTCAAGGGCTAGTGGATCCATAGGTGGGGGAAAAACATTAAAACTACCCATTGCAAAGATAAATTTGATAAATTTCAATCAGACTGTATTATAGTAATGTTTTGGCCCACATTTTCAGTACAGTATTGTTACAAGCCACTGTTACAAATAAAAAAGTATGAAAACATTCATAGCTTATCCAGAAGACATTTTGCTAAACAAAAATAAAATATCTTTGGGTTAAAAAAAAAGTTGAAGCACATCTGTTTGTTTGAAATATGACATCCATCAACCTTATGAAGTACTTTAAAGAGATAACTATTTTGCAGGTCTAAGATCATGATATTTAAAATCATGAACATTATGGGCTTCACTAACTAGTTGGTAACTAAAGTTACCAACATTATTAGTTTTGACCTATAATTTATGCATACCCATTTAACGAATCATAACTTACTGACATTATTATTTTTGACCTATAATTTCTGCATATCCATTTAATGAATCATAACTTACCGACATTATTAGTTTGACCAATGCCCGTTTAACGAATCATAACTTACCGATATTATTAGTTTTGATCTATAATTTCTGCATACACATTTAACAAATCATAACTTACCGACATTATTAGTTTGACCAATGCCCATTTAACGAATCATAACTTACTGACATTATTCATTTTGATCTATAATTTCTGCATACCCATTTAACAAATCATAACTTACTGACATTATTAGTTTTTATCTATAATTTCTGCTTACCCATTTAATGGCCACACTAAACTCTGTTTTTTTGGTCCTCTGTGAAATAAGCCTTAGGAATAAAACTACATAATCATCATCACAATTTATACCACTAAGCTCCTTAGATGACATGTTGAAAATCTATGTTTTAAAATAACAAGAAATGGCCTGATTATGTCTATATTTAAAATTTCTATAGAAATACACACAGCCAGCAAAACCTTGACATTTGCATCAGTATCCTGCAGGCTCAAAAAATGCAGGTCTTTATCTGGGTCAGGGAGATGGGAATCCTAATGATTTTAAAATATTCAAGTACTAGACAGGGATGCAATTGACAAATCTGTAATAAGAAAGGCTGACAGCAATTTACAAAGAAACAGATATTAATAAATGGACAATGTGGACATTTTTATTAATTTAGGAGTTGAGAATTTGAGATTGTAAGTTCATAATCTCATGAGGTAGATTTTCTGCATTCAGACTATAAGGCAATCATGGAATATGAACTTTGCAATATTATGATCATAGTTTTTAGTTCCAACCCATGAATCAAGACTTTTCTTAAGGTGACTAAGGAATGGGGAAGATCTTATTACCCAGAGAACCTTATTCTGGATCTTGGAAATAGCTTGTGCAATGATCTTATTTCTTCTTCTAGTCTTAAACAGTGGTAATACAAAGTTCGGTTTGATGGTTTTTAATAGCAAATGAATTATAGAAGTGCCTATAGCTAATATATCTCTTAAGTATTTATCATGATACATCTTAAACCCGAATATAAACTTTCCTTTTATAAGTCTATATGTATAATTATAAGAACTAACTTTTAACCTGGAACATAATCCATTCTAATACATACAGGTTGTTTTTTTTTTTTTTTTTTTTTTGTGAATCTTCTTTGCGCATGTTCTAGAAGGCTACCTTCCATGGTAGTATTTGCACAGAAAGGTAAATTATATTCTAGATGCGAATTTATTATAGTCTTATAGATATAAGTGATTACAGATGGGTCCTGATTTTCATAGTCCTAAAAATCTAACCTGTGTGCTTCAGGACTCTGCTACAAGCATAATGTGTGTGAAGGCTGCCAACCTCGTTAGATAGAATTTTGTAGATAATTCTGTAATTTGTAAATATTAGTATAAGAGACAGGCTTGTTCTCTTAAATGTAAGAAAATTGTTTTAAATGTTGAACGTCAAAAATGTTAACAACAGTGCACTCTGCTGGAAGAAAGCTGATAAGTCAAGCATTGTATGACTGTTGGATCTTAAACTCGGAGTCATGATGTCTGGACCAACAGATTCTTTCTATTGTTTTGAGACCAGAGTTAATTGCTAGATTTTACATATATAATGTCTTTAATTGCTGTAGTTTCCTGACCAGGTACAAGATCAAAGATATCTTAAGCTCTGAGTTTCTGTTAGCCTGGGAACCATAGAAGAATGATGTAATCTAAAATGAGTCAGCAGTGATGTATTATCAATTTAAAAGACCGTCTCAGAGAGAAAGAGAGAGGGAGAGAGAGAGAGAGAGCATTTTTGGATTTTATCTAAAGCTGACAACAACTCACCAGTACTCTGATTTTGCTCTATATGTAAGTTTATTTAGAACTGTGATCGTTCTTAGGAAAATATAGAAAATAGTATGTTTAGTCTAGCTGTTTTCTATATTTATGGCAAAACTATTCTGCAGTATTATTTTAAGCATTTTCCTGTGATGTCTGAACTCTTGACTAGCACTGTGTAGTAAGAAGTATTGTCTTCTGTTTTTATTATTTATTATTAAATATTTTTAAAACCTTTCAACTGTGGCTGTTTTGTGTACAGATAATTTAAACTGTAGAATACATTGCATGTATATAGCGATACTGTACAAAGTCACTCCAATAAGCCTTAAAAGTTCTGGTCACACTTATTAACTGGATAATAATATTGCACAGTAATAATTGGACAGCCTATGGTAAGGGCCTTTTTAGTAACTGATATTAGGGGTTCTGGTGGCAGTGAATTACTACCTTCTAGCTTGGGCAGAAGGGGCATACCTAGTGAATCTGTGCCAACCTTCCCCAGGAGTGTCTGTGTGTTTGTATATAAATCATATCTCAAAGTGTGTGTGTGTGTCAGCTACTTGGGCAGGAACACAAAATACTGGTTGGTAGAGGGAGTGCTGGGAGGTCTTGGCTTGGAACCCTGGCTAAGGACTCCACTCTATGGCTGTGCCAGTGGGGAATCTTATTGGGCATCTGAGAGACAGGGAGAAACCAGCCCCAGACTGACTGTGATCTCTGTGTGCTCTTAAGGGAAATTGTACATTACTGTTATCCTCCCCAATGTGGACACCCCTCACTGGTGCTAGTAGTGAGGATTGAGGCATCTTGATTACTGGGCCATGCACGATCATCTCATTGTGCATAATTTTAAATGATCATTTACTATTTATTAAGCTATATAGATCCTTTACTGTGCTTGTATGCAGCATGGTTTTATTATCTAAAAGTGGTGGGTCTAGCTTATAATTAAGAAAGACCAGCATTTGGCAATTTTTGTACTAAATATTACACCTATATTATTAACCCAGACATTAATGTCATCTAAGTAAGTTTTTAACTGTCCACATCATGGGAAAATGCAATGATGGCATCCATTTTGACATCATCTGTGTGTTTAGAATTGCAGAATTTACTGTACATAGGAACTAGAGAAGCCCACATTAATCAAGTTTGGTCAGAGAACCAAGCCCCATAGTGCCTCTACACTCATTTCTACCAAGTTAGAAAAGTTGACAAGATATTTACATTTTGTATTCTGCCATTAAGGCAAGCGTTAATTCATCTAACAAGAAACGGATTAACTCTAAATAAGATTAAGTTTACAGCTGTGCCACAGCAGGGTACAGTTTCAAAAGCCTTGGTCAGGTCGAGATATATCACCATAACAAGTAACCCTGAGCTGTCGAATTCATAACAATTCAAAACTAGTCAGGGTAGATCTTCCATCCATTAACTGCGTTAGAAAATCTTCATTGATGAGATAAAATTGTTTCCTTTCTTCCAAAGAAAAGTAGACAATCTTCCAAGCACTTTCCAAGTACTGATGTGAGCCTGCTTGAATAAACTCTTTTAGTTGATTCAAGGCCTCCAGCTTTATCAATGAAATGATATTACATGGTTTCCTTGTTTCTGGAACAATACCATTCCCAAGTAAGCAAACATACTGCACAAATATATATATTAGGTAATGCATCCTTCAGCATATAATTGAAATAACATGATATTGTATTATCAGACAGTTTATAAGTTTACCTGCTCCCAGTTGAAGCACTGTATTTTGAATCACTGTTTTCCAAACGACAAAAAATGAAAATAGTTATTTGAAAAGCTTTGAAAGACACATTTTTTTACAGGAGGGCAAGCCCCTCTGTACCCCCCCCCCCATCTTATGAGCTCCACCACCTCACACACCTAAACTATATATGCTTACTATACAGTCACACAACAATAGAGAAAAGGCAAAAATAATGAAATTGTTGCAGGTTATTTATAAACCTGATGTGGTTTGGAAGCTTGTTCCATGCCTTGCAGATGGAGACAGAGAATAGTGAGTCACTATAATAATTATTAGAATTATTAGCAAAACATAATTTAAGTTCTGAGGAGCTTAGGGTTCTGTATGGTGCATGCTATTGGATAAGATTTGGCAGCAAGGGTGTTTTAAGTGGATAGTGAAGTATTTTGTGTACTGTGAGTAGATGGGAGAGGGTGATGTGTTGAGGAAGTTCTAGTCAGCTGAGGGTATTGAGCACCATGCAGTGATCGGAGCAGTTTGGGAGACTGCAGGCAAATTTGCTAATTATGCTGTAGGCACTTTCTACTTTATTTGGTGGAAGAGTTGAGATTTGTGAAGATCAGTGAGACATTTAGGAGGGCAGGAAGGAGAAGGGAGATGGTAACAATTTTTTACTATGATCACTTAGCAGGTGGTTGGCTCTGTAAAGACGGTCTAGTTTGTGGTGTGATTGTGACTACAGTGTCAATGTACAGATCAAATTTTAACTTATCATTGATAATTCCCAGTAAATTTCTGTTGGTGATGTTTTCAATTTTTGTGCTGTTTTAGAAGAATCAAAGTAGAGAACCTCTTGCTGTGAGGCAACAACATTAACCGCTTCAACACTACGTCAGTGCTGTTTTTATTACATTTTTGGGAAGGAATATGATTAGTTTAGTTTTGTTGGGGTTTAAGAGCAACTGAGATTTATTTAGCCAGTTTTCTATAGAGGTGAAAGCTTCCTGTGTGATGGCTTCTGAGGTAGAAAGATTTGGGGCTGAGCAAACTAAAGTTGAGAAATCAACATATTATTTTATGGTGTTGAGTTTTGATTCCTTGTGCAGGTGATTAATGAAGCTGCTGAAAAGTACTGGCCCATGTATGGAGCCTTGAGGGACTCCTGTAGTGATCGGAAGGAAGGTGGAGTGGAGGTATTCTATTTTACAAACTGGGTGCGATTGTTTATGTAGATGGTGAAGCAGCTAGCTGAGAGAGTTATGAGGCCTATAAGTTTAGCCTTTGGAGTAGTAGTTGATGTAAGACCATGTTGAGGACTTTTGATAAGTCCAGGAAAAGGATGGAGACAAAATTAAATGAGTCTTTACTTTGATTAATGGTATGTATGAAATGTAGCAGCATAGCTTCAGTGCTGTGGTGGGGTCAAAATGCATGCTGGGTAGGAGAACATAAATGGTTATCAAGTAGAATGCTAGGATGTCTGCATTTTTCAAGTACTTTGGAGAGGGGAGGAAGGATTGCTATAGGGTGATAGAGTGACACTTCAATGAATGTGCCACCTTTGTGTAATGGGATTATGAAGGAAGCTTTCCATAGGGCTAGGATGTAGTTCTCTATAATGGATCTATTAATCAGGATAGATACAGGGTAGCAAATGGCGTCAGCAGCTGTGTGATATTTGGTTGGCAGGCTGTCATGGGCTAGTGTTGTGGGTTTCAGTTTTTTAATGTAATTTTTATGATATTTGTCTGGATGTTAGGTTAAGTTGAGGTGTGGTGCTATGGTTGGGGGGGTTTGGTAGAGTGCGTATAAGTTGTTATTGTTTGAGTTGAGGTGTGGAGATATGGTCGGGGGGGGTAGGTGGTGTGGGCATATGTTATTATTGTTTGAGTTATGTATAGTAGTAGATATGAAGTGTTTGTTGAATGTGTCTGCAGTGTCCTGCTGGCTTATTTTTTCAGGGTTGTTTGAAAGTATGCAGTCTAGTATAATTTTTAGATACTTTGTCAAATCAGCTTGGTTTTTGAATCAGCTGAGTGAAATGATGAGGTTAATATTATGAGGGGGGGGGGTAGAGTTAGATTTGTTAGAGGTCCAATCTATGTTAAGGTCACAGAGCAGGCTGGTTTCCTGGTTAAACGTAGATGATAAGTAGCTAAGTATGGTTTTATTAGTCTTGGCATTTTGGGGGGAGGAATGATGTAGGAGGCTACAATGATTATGCATTTCTGATTGTTTAGGTGGAGTTTAGCTCCCAGCTGATTTACCTATTTGGCCTTTCCTAATGATGGTCTAACCAGGAGGAATGATTTCATCTTTAATTTCAGGTGTTAGCCAGGTTTTAGTGATAACTAGGATGTGAGGTTGATGGAATTCAATCATGCATGAATGTCTGGTATCTTACTGCAGACATTGAGATAATATATTTATAGGCTGGAGGAAGAAACTGGGGTTTGTTGTGTTTTAGAGGGTGGTTGAAGAGGGGAGTATTTATGCAGAGGGTTTGGATGAGTTAGCTGTTGTTATCTTTAGGTGGGGCTAGTGTTGGGCCAGGGTTGGGGTGTAAATCTCTGCTCTTTAATAGTTTATCAGAGTGTGTGGTAGAGTTTTTGAGGTTCAAGAGAATTAGTTTTGGTACTTTTTTACAGTGGAGTGTGGGGTTTTGTATCTGGTGTAGGTTAGTAATGTACTTTTTGAGTAGGATTTTAGCTATGCTGAACAGGGATGGCCAGATTAGGAAGTTGTATCTGTGCACAGGGCTGTAATTAGGTTTTTGTGGAGGACTTGGCATATGATTCATAAGTAGTTAATTGGCCTAGAATAGTTAAAGTTCCTATTAGGGAAGCACATATATATGCATGATTGGAAGTGTGAAATAGTTGCATAGAAGAGTATAGAAAGGAAATGGAAGGAAGAACACTACAAAAAATGTTGGGATGCACCTACTGAGTAGTGAGGTTGATAAGAGTAGGATGGGGTATAAGATTGTTGTTTTCTGATTTGCAATTAATTTGTTACTTATTAGGTCATAATTGATTGGCTGTATAGACTGGTATGAGTAGCAAAGCATCAGGTGATATGGTTTGTCCAAGAAAGTTTATGATATGGGGTGGATCAGGTGATATGCTTTGGTCAATAAATCTAATGATATGGGGGTAGGTTGGGTAGTGTAGTAAAGCCACTTGTAATATGGCAGGGAGGAGTGGAGCTAGTCCAGAGAAAAGAGTCAGGCGTGAGCTATGGTAATATATATATAAAAAACTGTTTATTCATCAGCATTGTAACCAATGTCCAATGTTAAATATTTTTTATTTCATGGATTGTTTTTATCAGACAGGTTACAGGGTTGCTGCTAACTATGTTTCTGCAGAGCTGCTTACTTTTAGGGAAAAAAAGATTGACATGCAGTATATATATATATATCTCAAGGGTGACCAGGGAGAATAGTTGTATGGGACAGCTGCTAAACTGAGCACAGGGCAACCTATTACAAGATGCAGCAGAAAGCATGCTTTTAATGTATTGTTTAGTAGTAAAACAAAAAAAAAAAGAAGCGAAAAACGTCACCAAGCACCTGTTTATTCCAAAGTTGAGCACTTTTGTAAGAACAATGTCAAACTTCTTCAGAACACAGTTTAAAATCACAGTTAAGCTTAACTACAGCAATTAAAAATTCCACCCCTCAATTAATCCTTAAAACAATACATACATCTAATATAAAGTTATACACATATAAGCACCTACACACATAAAAAATCCTTGCCTGTTTCAGAAATCTAGTATCAAATTTCCTACTTACAAATATCCCCATATGTACAAGCTCTTAGGAAAAAACAAATTCAGCTTTTTAATTTTAAAATACTATTTATAGTAATGGATTCATTTAAACCAGGAGGTACAGTAGCATTGCTCCTTAGCTGCCAAATCAGTTTTTTATATTCAAGTAAAATTTCATGTGCCCCCCCCGGTCAAAACTAACTTTTTCTATACAAAAATACTTAAAAGAATGCGTGGGAAACCCGATAATATGTTTGGCTAATGCATTTTTGTCGTCCAGCTTGTGAATATCATAGTGGTGTTGGTAAATCCTTGTTTTAAACTTGTTCTTGGCTTTACCTATATAAAATGAGGTACATTGTTGGTACAAAGCTATATACAACACATTAGTACTGTGACAGTTCAGGCTATGTCTAAAATACATGTTCCCCCACCTAGGTATAGACACTTTCTCTCCTTCCTTCATAAATCTACACTGGTTACAGTGGTCACACTTATTCATGCGCCCACCCTCTAAACCCTTCCTACATGTCTCAAGCATGGATTTAAAGCCTAAATTCTTTTTGTAAACCACATTTGGTTTGTGCCCAATTTTTTCAAGGTACCCTCCATCAGCTCTAAAAATAGTCCAATTGTTGTTAATAATGTTCCTTATGCCATCAAAATGTATGTTATAAGGTATAATCAATGCACAATGAAAATTAATACTTTCATGTCTGTTGTCCCCTCCCCCCCACCACCACCATCAGACAGTCCCCTCCTGGATTTGTTCCTAGCAGGGGGACATACGTTCCTTCCTTGTTTTTATCAGACAGATTACAGGCTTGCTGCTAACTATGTTTCTGCAGAACTGCTTACTTTTAGGGGAAAAAAAGATTGAAGTGCAGTATATATATCTCATGGGTGACCAGGGAGAATAGTTGTATGGGACAGCTGCTAAACTGAGCACAGGGCAACCTATTACAAGATGCAGCAGAAAGCATGCTTTTAATGTATTGTTTAGAAATAAAGTAAGATCATCTGGGTGTGAGAGACACTGGCTCTACTGGCATGCCTAATAGCAGTGTGACATAAGCAGTGTGACATAATCAAGCAGTGTGACATAAACAAACAGTGTGACATACACAAGCAGTGAGGAAAAACAAAGTGCCTAAAAGTTTGTAATGCAAGTTGTTATTCAGAGGGTCACTTCACTTATGCCTGCTGTCTTTTTGGCAGCTAGTAAAACACTTTGCCCTCCTACACTTTATTTTCCCTGGGGTAATTCATAGTACAAGAAGCAGATAAAGCTCCACCCTTATTATGTCTTCTTGACATGAATGCCAAGATTTATCTTTCAAATTTTGCTCTCAATGTGAATTTCTTGGCATCTATGTCTCAAAGTTGTAATAAACTGGCTATGATCAGAGATCCAATCATAATCCTCTAATTAATACAAGATGAAATTCAAGACTTCGTATTTCTCTCAAAGGAATATTTCAGATTAAAAAAAGGATGAGGCAGCTACAGACCAGCAAAAGGCTGCACCTCCATTTGGATATGGCTAACTGCAGTGAAAGATTTGTACATAACTTCTGTATTATGACTAACCATTCAGACATCTGACTGGGACAGGGCAGATACACAATGGGCACAGACAGAAGCACATGACAAACCCCTGTAAAAGAGAAAAGACTGTCTGTTTTCAAAACAGATTATGTCCAGATCTGATGCAAGCAAAGAAATCCCACTCAGTCTTGATACTGGCCCGGTTGTATTAGTAGCAATACACACAAAGAAACATGACCATCATAAATTCATAGCATGCAAGCAATGTGCTTAATGATGGAAAAAAAACATTGTCCAAAACCTGAAAAGGAAACGCTAGCAATACAAGGATGACATGCAAAATGTCAGCTGTACCTATACGAACACAAGGTTAATGTTCTATTAGATTATAAGCTAGAGGAAATAATTTATAATAATCTTACACAAAAACCCAAATCCACCCCTGAGGACAGAGAAATGTCTCATAAAGACACAGCGCAATTCTTTTTTTTTAAGATGCAGCCTTTTAGCTAACCAATAAACTGTGAATAAGTAAATAGTATAATATGAACCAGAATTAGCAGGGAGGTAAACTTGTTTCACTATACAAGAACTCAGATTCAAAAGTACCAACGCAAGAAGAAATTCATCAGTAACAGAACATAAAGGAAGCATATCAAATAAATAAATGATACAAAATCAGTTATAAAATGTTCATGCTTCCATCCCAAGAATATCTGCAAACTGAGATAATGACCTAACATTCTCTCCTAATAGTAAACGCATTTTAGAAGAAACATAGCTACTAATATAAGTAACTATACAAACTGAAGATCTTTAACCTGCACATGAGACATAGCAGGAAACAGCAACTACAGGTGAATTATTAAGAAAGAGTATGGTTTAAAAATACCGGCAAGTACATAGGTTCATAGGTAGGTACCAGGCTATCTGCCCGAAGGCATTTATAAACCTAGCCGGAATGTGTTGGCTTTCGCCGCCCCCTTAGATTAGTTCCCTGTGCCTCTGTCCAGCAGAGCCATTGAAGTGATCCCTGGGGTAAACTTTCTGATTCCCATCCACTTGTCAAGGTTTCTCTTGAAGAGGGTTAGCGAGGAGCTCTGCCTAAAGTAGATTAGAATCTTGTTCCAGAGCATGGGAATCTATCCTTCCAGCAAGTCCTATTTATTGTTGTGGTGAGATTTAGATCCCTGGAGCATGTGGCTCGAGGGGATATGGTTTTCTTTAGGTGGAGCATGTCCATCAATTCTGGGTTGGACTTGGCCTTGTATGTCAGGAAGAGATCACCTCTGAGTAGGCGGTATGCAACCAAGTACAGCTGGAGATTCTTCAGTCGAACTGCATAGGGCATCTGCTTGAGGCCAGTGATCCTTTTGGTGAGGTACTTATTTGGTCTTTCCAGCTGTTGCAGGTGTCTTGTAAGGTACATCCCAAATGGGGCATTGTACTCTATGATGGGTCTGATGAGTGATGCGTAGAGGGGCCCAATGACCTCTTTCGATCTGGATGCAAACCCTTTTGTGATTAGGTGGGCCACATAGAAGGATTTTCTAACCACTTTGGCAATGTGATTATCAAAGGAGAGGTTTCTATCTACTTGCCTCCCCAGATCCCTTATTACATCATCTGTATTTAGGGGGCTACCACCTATGTGATAGTTTATGGGTACTTTGTTTTTTCCAAAGGGGATGACTATGCACTTTTTGGCATTTAGCTTGAGGCCATGGTTTTGACACCAGGTATCTGTCTCAGTGAGACCCTTTTGGAGGATGTCTGTGTCAGCCGGAGAGTCAATTATAGCCCCTAGTTTGCAGTCGTCTGTGAACTTGGTCAGCCATAGTTCTCCTGTGCTTGCCTGTACCTCTGAGAAGTATATGCCGAACAGGAGGGGTCCTAGGACTGAGCCCTGGGGAATGCCACTTGTAACCGGTTTAGAGTCAGACCTAGCTCCCGCAACTCTTTTACCATGTGGGTTCTGTCTGTGAGCCATTTGGCAACCCATCTTATGATGTAGGGGTTTATGTTCAGGCTGGTGAGCTTGTCTATAATACCTGAGTAGGGAATGGTGTTGAAGGCTTTTGCGAGGTCTAGGTAGGCTGTGTGGACCACCTTTCCCTAATCTATAGCCTTGGTAACTGTTTCAAAGAAGTCCGCCAGGTTTAGGAGGCATGATATGCCCTTAACAAAGTTGAACTGGGTAGGGTCCAGTGTTTCGAGGTTCCCAATGTCTCTGTTAATGAGATCCATGATGATGCGCTTCATAGCTTTGCAGACTAAGCTAGTCAAGCTTATAGGGTGATAGTTCCCGGGTCCATTGTGGCTCCACCTTTGTGGAGCAGAATAACTGTTGCTGTGCGCCACACTGTGGGCACATAGCCTGTGGAGAGGCTGAGTTTAAACAGTGTGTTTAGGTGAGAGGTTAGTTCATCTTTGAGCTCGTGCAGGATGCAGCCTGGGACACTGTCCGGTCCCATTGATGCTGTGTTTTTGGCTTTGGAAATGGCTGTTTTAACCTGAGTGTCTGTGATTTCAGGGGCACTACATTCTTCTGGTATAGTTATGGGCTCTTTTGGGGGTGAGAGGGGGTGAAGTTTGCACTGAAACTGTCTGACAAAATGTTGGCTATATCGGTCGATTCAGTGTATTTTGTGCCATTCTGCACTAACTCTGAGCAGATCTGAGAATGACACAGATTCTTGACATAGTTAAAGAATGCCTTGTGGTTATCTTTGGAGTCCATGGCAATTTTTCTTTCGAAGCTAGCCTTGGATGATTTTATGAGGGAACGTAGTTTCTTGCTGATACTGATCAGGGATATTTTCCCTTCTTGGGATTTTACTCTTTTCTGTACTAGTTTCCTCCTTCTATTGTATAGCTTGTTTATGGCAGGGATCCACCAGACTGGTTTCCTTTTCTTGGAGGAGTGAGTCTTGGTTTTGTTTAGGATAGCACAAGCCATGCATTCTTGTAGGTGCCTGTAGAGTGCATTAGTAAAGGATTTTGCAGCTTGGACAGGGGACATACAGGTTACACTTGACAGCTGCTTGGTAAAGGTACAGTCCCTGAATAAATGTTAGCTCAGAGCCTTGGAGAGAACTATTTGCAGAGTTTAAGAGTCCTCCACCACAGGAGAATAATTGTAAGTAATCGGTGATGGCTGCATCTCCTGCCCAGTTGCTGAGCTATCTGCTTAAAAATGTGCTAATGCTGCTGTTGCGCAATGGCTGTTGTGCAATGGCAATCGCATAATGGTTTGACATTCATGAAGTACTGAAAGCTGTTAGTGGACCTTCATTTAGTTTCAAGCAATCTGCAGACTTTTCCAAATGTTTTGATTTTAAACAAAGAGGAGCAATACCTTTGTGACCCCAGGTGAATTGATTAGTTGAAAGGTTTATGTATATTGTCATCAGGCCTTGGTAAACAGATAAAAGGATACACTGGATATTTAACAGGTACTATTTAAAACAGCTTTTCATGTATAAAATCCATTTTATAAACACATTTTGATCAATGATGAACAATTCTAATATTTATTCATTTGTTGATTTGATAAGTAAGCTGGACTCTTTTTAATCATAATTCAGGATACAAAGACAACATAAACAAAAATGGTTCTTCTACGGGTGGTTGAGTTGAAGTTCCTCAAGCATTAATTGCCAGAAACCAAAACATCAAGAAACAGAGTGTTGATCCCTCTTCTCCATGACAACTCACTGCTGCTCTGATTTCTAAGTGTGCAATGGCAATGTTGCCATAGTTATGGGAGACGTCTCCCTTTTTTGAGTTGGTGAGACTGTGGAGTGGGTATATATAATTCTGAGGGGTGCAGGGAGCATACCTCCTGAAAAAAATGGAGTTTACTTTTTCACCGTTCATTGATTTTGGCATTGATTTATGGCATTTTTGATGCTGTGGAGGGGATGATATCAATGTGGATGGTTTTGAATAGCCAATCAACCATCATTATTTAGGTAGAGAAAAAGAAGCTTAAGTACCCAGAGTAAACCCTCATAATCACAGCAAGAATAGGAAAATGCCACGCAGTCATCAGAGGTCTAGGATTGAAACACATACCTTGGAGGTGAGTGTTATCCATGTGAAGTTGTCAGGATGGTGACTGAACAACACAGAGACATTGAGGGTATGTGCCTAATCTGCATGAGATATTTTGTCGGACTAAACACACTAAAAGAAATATATGGTACATAACCAGTAGCTACCTGCAGTTCTCATAGCTCTCACATGCATACATAGAGACAAACACACACACACACACACACACACACACACACATATATATATATATATATATATATATATATATATATATATATATATATATATATGTATATATGCACACACACACACACACACACACACACACACACACACACACACACACACACACACACACACACACACACACACACATATTATCTCTCTCTCTATATATATATATATATATATATATATATATATATATATATATATATACAGACATAAATACATACCTATTATATATTCATATTTATATAACACACAAATTATCTCTCTAAGTCCAAAACCGTGCAAGAGACAGTAGATAGATACATAGATCCAAGCAGCACTACAATCAAAGAATGATCCAGCTTTATAAGAAATTTCCATAATCCACATACTTTATTGTAGACAGGTATAAACATCCCACCTCACAATAAACCCAGAATTTTGCCCTTCAGCTTTCTCATCATCATCAACCCCCTTTTTCCCATTTTCTACATGGGGTTGGTGTGTCACGTCATCTGTCGCCATCTCTCTCTCTCTACATTGTGCCACTTTTCTACCTTCTTCAACAGTCATGACTGGCTGTCACAGGTGTTCTCTCACAGAATCAGTCCATATCTTTGCTGGATGCTCTTGTTTCCTCTTCCTTCTTCCTGTCTCTCTCACATCTTCTTCACCAAATTGTCTTCTGCTTTCCTGCAAATGTGCCCAAACTACTGTAGATTGTCTTTGACCTTTTCTGCAATTGGATCTACTCTGGCTTCCGTTCTTATGACCTCATTTCTTTGTCTGTCCCACAATGTGCATCCTACCACCCATCTCAGACACTTCATCTCCACTTCTTTGATTGCTCTGCCTTTACTGCCCAGTTTTCTGCACCATATAGTAGTACTGGTCACATCACTACCTTGTACACCTTACTTTTCAGCTTGTTTTCAATACTTCTGTCACAAATTACCCTTGACACTCTGTGCAAGTTTGATGCAGCCCTTGGATTCTGTCTTTGACTTCATTCAGACTTCATTTCTCTTCAGCTACCCCTCTCAGATATCTGAAGCTCTTGACCTAACTACTGTTTTCCTTTCTATCCCAATTTTGAAATTCTTCTGATTACCTCCACTTAGATGCCATTACAGCTATCTTTTCTGTACTCATTTTTATCCCATGTGCCTTTAGTTATGTATTCCATTCCATTATCATTTGCTGAAGTTCCTGTCCAGAGTCTGCTTGTAATGCCACATCAGCTGCACACAGTAGCTTTGTTCATCTATCCCCTCCGTTTATTTGCTAATGTAAACAGCAGTGGGCTCAGAGCTGGACCCTGATGCATACTCACTCCCTGTGGAAACCCCACTGTGAGTCCAAACACTGTTCATTTGTATGTCTTTGAGTCCTTGTACTTAGCCTGCACTAATTCTACCAATGTTTCCAAGACATTGAACCACCCCAGTACTGCCCAGATCAGCTTTCTTTGGACCATGTCATTTGCTTTCTCCAAGTCTAGGAATGCCCAGTTGCACCATTTCCTCATCTCTAGCTTCTCCTTAACTCTCTGTCTCATTGGGAACATTAAGTCAGTTGTGCTGCATCCTGATCTGCAGCTAAACTCTTTGACTTCCTACTTGCTTTCTACTAGTCTGCATATTTGTTTATCTGTCACCCTCACTGATATTTTTATGCTGTGTGACATGTGTCTGATACCTCTATACTGAATGCAGCTGTGAATATCCCCTTTGTTCTTGCACACTGGCACTAATATACTATTCTCCAATCATCTGGGATACTCCTGTCTCTCCATACACCCCTGAGTACCCTCAGGAGCCATTTTATTCCCTAACTCACCCACCATCTTGATCTGCGACCTCACCTGAGCCTGCTGCTTTCCCTGACTTCTTTTTCCTTAGTGTTGCTCTTACTTCTTCTACATTGGGCTTCTCCTCCTCTCTCATCATTGTCTGGGTCTGCAGCAGTACAGCTTCTGTGGGATATTTGTCATTGCTCCTTCAATGTCATGTGGACTGGTGAGCAAGTTGTTGCTGGATACCCTTATGAATATCTGATGACTATCTTTATGTCTTTTCATACCACATAAATAAGGAGCAGGAAACCACCGTCAGGACGTATATTCTTTAATTACAACCGTTCTGGTACCTTGGCTTCTCGCCTTCTACTGGAACATTACAGCTTCAGAATATGCCCATTTTTATACCATTTATACAAACCTTCAATTAATCAATTAAACTATTCAAATAACATCAATTACATAATATTTATGTCTTTGTCATGTAACCTGATAGAGCTTTGTGCCATCTGCTGAGTCACTTTCCAGAAGATGGTAGATTGCCTCTGAAGCCTTGTTCTTTGCTATTATGACTGCTTTTTAAGTCTCTTTGGCAGTCAATCAGTATTCTTTCTTAGCCTGGTCCATCTTTTATCCGAGCCTTCCTTCAGTCATTCTTTCCTTTGATCGTTTCCTTGACTTCTGCATTCTACCACCCAATCTCCTTACATATCTTATTTCTATGACGGCTTGACTGCATGTCTGTTCTATAGTCCTCACACATTTTGTTTTGAGATGCTGCCATTTTCTTCAGCGCCACAAATCTTCTCTTCTTCCTGAGGTGCTAGAGTCCTGAGTATTTCCCTGAAATATTGTGCTTTCACTCCAGTCAACTTTCAGCTTTTCAGTCTAATCTCTGTTGAATTTAGAGTCTTCTCTGACCACTGCTTGCAATTGATTGTGACCAGCAGTGATTTATGCTGTGGACTTACTGTTTCTCTGCAGATGACTTTGCAGTCTCTGATTTGACCCCAATGTCTTTTTCCTTACTATGAGGATGTCTACCAGAGTTGCATGTTGGCTGCTGTTGCATGTGATCTTGTTAGTGTCTCTTTTGGTGAATCATGTGTTGGAGACCATTAAGCCATTTGTCAGGCAGAAGTCCAGAATGGCCTCTCCTTCTTTATTCGTTACCCCCACCTCTCTGGACCCAGGGAGTCCTCATATCCTGTCATATTTGTACCAATATAAGCATTCAGGTCTCCCATTATCAGCACCAGCTTATGTTGTCCTGCTTTCCTAGTAGGTCCTGTGAATGCATTCTTTTCCTTGACATCACAACCCACAGCCTTGTCATCACAACACAGCTTTGAGACATAGGCAGAAATTATGAATACTGCCCTGTCTTTAATACCAGATTCTAATTGCTATGAATCTGCTACCAATTCTGATGACATCACTCACTTTCTTCTGAAGTCTTTTCCTCACCACATTTCCCACACCATTTCCTGTCTGTTCTCCCCTGAGTAGTAGACTTTCGATCCCAAGCCAAGTGGCCTTGCTGCAATGCCCTTCCATCTCATCTCCTCCTTATCATCATGTCATCCACATCCAAGCTGTGTCCTTTCCATAAAACTATATTCAGTGTAGCAATCCTCAGTTCATGTTTATCAAGTTTTACTTTCACTCAACTTGACCCAGGGCTGCTAGTCATTATGGCAAGCACACACTGGCCAATGGAAGCACATAGACTCCCTACCACCATTACAATGGTTCCCTGGCATAGGTCAGGTTCTCAACCCACTTATTGCCAACAAACCTCCATGCCTATGGTTGGCGAAATTAGTCAATGTAACCTGATCACCTGGAGTTAATTTTTACACCATCAAGTGGCAAGTTGTGACACAGTATGCAGTATGTGATCTGTGTTCTCCTTTCTAGAGTATACTATGCACCAAAAGTGGTGGGTCTACACAGCTCCTCCTCTGATATGCATCTGTGCTGCTGCCCATAACTCCATTTAGAATAGAGAAAGTGGAAAGACCCCAACAGGGGCATAGGGAGAACATGCTAATTGTATACAGGCATTGGTCAGAGGTCAAGATTGAACTCTAGACCTTATACTTGGGAGGCAAAGACCTTAAGACAAAGACCTTAACCATTATGCCAACCATGCATTCTATATCTATATATCCTTATATGTATGTATCTATATATCTATATCTATAGGATCTATGTTGAGTCATTGAACGGAATAAGCATCAAATGGCATGTTTCATTGAACATGCTCTTTATCTGGCCATTCAAGAAAGATCGCATTACTGTAGGGATCAGGAAATTTGCCCATTCTCCACTGTAGTGCGATCTCGGAGTTTGTGTGTGTGTGTGTGTGTGTGTATATATATATATATATATATATATATATATATATATATATATATATATATATAATTAGCAGGGTTTGCCCCCCACATGAGGAGTTTCACTGAACAGCAATTTCGATGTAATGCCGTTTGGCAATTTTTCTGTTCACTTGTTTCCTGCCTTTCTAAGCTAGTATAGTTCAGTTTTCAGGGTAGTGCTGAATTCAGGGCTGTGTTGCAAATCTCTGTGTTTGCCCATACCTTACTTGGATAGAAGGAAGTTTCTCTGTTCACCTGTGAGAGAGGGGAGCTTTGAGTAGCCTATCTGCCCCTGGAGGAGTGGTTTCAGCTCAGAAATTAGTAGTTTATTGATCATTTTGGGCTAATTTCTATCTCTTTCATTTTCCTGCTATAAATACCAGATTTGCCCGGTTTTGTGCACCGGGCAGCGCCAGTTAGCTAGGGTAAAACTATTCCCGGCTCCACAAAGTCTCCTCTTCAATTTTTTCTTTAGAACTAGACAAACTTTCAACTTAAGCACACAAGCCATTCATTTCTCAGCCCGGCACTTGCTCAAAACTTATAGCAAGCACTTATAAACCCTAGCACTAGACCCTCCTGTACTGTGCAGAATGACAAGGCTCTCTATTCGACCTTACCAGCCATCCAGTAGAACAGGTCACTGTACCTATCCAGGCATGTCCAAAGGGCAGTTTCAGGTGTACTCTCCAGTCCAACTGGTGAATCTGGGCATTTTGAGGCAATGTTACAACTGCCTCATGTACACAGACAACCCTCTCCTTCTACCACCAAACACTAATATATGCGAGAGATGCAATTATACAACCAAACTGGAGGCTAAACTCTCTCAACCCAAGACTGGATCAGACAGTCAAGAGGAGAAGGGAAATACTTGCATCACACCACCAGGCTCACATAGAACCATTAAGCCAGCACTGGCAAAAAACACACATAAATAAATGAAAATATACTCAGAGGCTCTAAATAAAAATCTGCAAAACCAACAGAGCCCTCCAAAGCAAACAACCAAGCAACCTCCACCCCCCAACACAAACCATGAAACACATACTTCACAAAACCAGTGTGCCATGCAATCACAGCACTTAAGGCAAAATAACATACCCAACACACTAGTAATAGGTGACTCTATGGTTAGGCACACTGATGTCCCACTCACTAGGCTGAACAATGAGAAGGTTACTGTTAGCTGCCTGTCGGGTGCCAGGATTCGCCACATAACATAAGCACTCAGGTCACTCCAGAACAAGTACAAATATGACTCTGTCATTGTCCATGTTGATGTGAATGACCTGAGCCATACCTCCCTGGACTACATGAAAAGAGACATGGAAGAGCTCTCTGATCACGTAGCCCAGGCCAGTATGACCCTGACCCTGAGTAGCATCCTGCCCTCACCAACAATGATACCACAGTATAAGGAAAAATAAATCTTGCTTTCAACAATTGGCTAAGTCTCTGGTGTCATTCAAAGGGGATCCAGTGTCTGTCTGCCTGGGATGACATGCTCGACAAGCCACACTGCTTCACTAGAGACGGCTTGCACGGCTTGCACCTGTCACCATTAGGCTGTCGAATACTGGCCAAGGCTGTTGCCACCACCATAGTGCCTTTTTTAAGCAAGGCTCAAAAGACAAACCCACTGCCGTAAATAGCACAAGTAACAAAAAACTGAGGGTAATGCTACTCAATGCCAGAAGTCTAAACCTCAAAATGCACGCACTCGAGGCACTCCTCAGTATGGAGAAAATTGATATATGTGCAGTAACAGAAACCTGGTTTAAGGCTCCAGAGAGCACCCCAGCACTACCAGGCTACAATTCATATGATACATTTTGGTCACAGAACCCAAACCGAAACACAAAAGGTGGGGGCGTATCCATATTCATCAAGGATACTCACACCTCCAGGTTAGTGGCACAGCACGATGCTTCACAGATCATCCACTTGAAACTAACAACAGGCAAAACTGTAATTGTAGCTTGCTACAGATCACCCACCATGTCCCAGGACCCCCATTCCATGTTTCTGGAAACACTGGGAAACATAAAGGTCCTACCAAACACCCTAATATTGGGTGATTTCAATTACCCAAACATTAACTGGAAGAACTACTGAAGTACTAACTCCCTTGCCCAACATTTCCTAGAATTTATAAACTCAAACACCCTGGTTCAACTAGTCAACACTCCCACTAGATGTGACAACATATTGGACCTGGTCATCTCCAACATGGGCGATCGGTGTTCCACACCGAAGGTCAACCCCTCACTGGTTAGATCTGACCATAAACAAATTGCTTTGGATATCCACATTCTGCCCTCACCCCCAGACAAGGAAACCACCGTGAAAACTTTTAGAAAGCAAACTTCACATTACTTAAGACCGAGGTGGAAAGTTTCAAAGCCTCCATGCTAAAGGATAACGCTGTCCAAGCTGCAAAATCCTTTACTAATGCATTCTACAGGCACCTACAAGAATGCATGGCGCATGCCATCCCAAGCAAAACCAAGATTCAGTCCTCCAAGAAAAGGAAACCAGTCTGGTGGACCCCTGCCATAAACAAGCTATACAATAGAAGGAGGAAACTAGTACAGAAAAGAGTAAAATCCCAAGAAGGGAAGACATCCCTTATCAGTATCAGCAAGAAACTACAATCCCTCATAAAAATATCCAAGGCGAGCTTTGAAAGAAAAATTGCAAAGGACTCCAAAGATAACCATAATGAATTCTTTAGCTATGTCAAGAATCTAAGTGGCAATGCTCAGATCTGCAGAATGGCACAAAATACACTGAACCGACAGATATCGTCAACATCCTGGCAGACAGGTTCAGTGTACATTTCTCCCCCCTCTCACATCCAAAAGGGCCCATAACATTACCAGAAGAACGTAGAGTCCCTGAAATCACAGACAGTCAGGTTAAAACAGTCCTCTCCAAAGCCTAAAACACAGCATCAATGGGACCGGACAGTGTCCCAGGCTGCATCCTGCACGAGCTCAAAGACGGACTAACCCCTCAACTAAACACACTGCTCAAACTCAGCCTCTCCACAGGCTACGTACCCATAGAGTGGTGCACAGCAATGGTTATTCTGCTCTACAAAGGTGGAGACACAACAGACCCTGGGAATTATTGCCCTATAAGCCTAACTAGCTTGGTCTGCAAGGCTATGGAGTGCATCATCATGGAACTCATTAACAAAGACATTGGGAACCTCCAAACACTGGACCCTACCCAGTTCGGCTTTGTTAAGGGCAGATCATGCCTCTTAAACCTGGTGAAATTCTTTGAGACAGTTACCAAGGTTATAGACGAGGGAAAGATGGTACACAGAGCCTACCTAGACCTCACTAAGGCCTTTGACACCATTCCTCATTCTGGTATTATAGACAAGCTCACCAACCTGAACATAAACCCCAACATCACAAGATGAGTTGCCAACTGGCTCATGGACAGAACCCACATGGTGAGAGTTGGGGGAGCTAGGTCCGACTCTAAACTGGTTACAAGTGGCGTTCCCCAGGGCTTAGTCCTAGGACCCCTCCTGTTCGGAATATACTTTTTAGAGGTACAGGCAAGCACAGGAGGACTATGGCTGACCAAGTTCGCAGATGACTGCAAACTAGGGGCTATAATTGACTCTCTGGCTGACACAGACATTCTCCAAAAGGGTCTCACTGAGACGGATACCTGGTGTCAAAATCATGGCCTCAAGCTAAATGCCAAAAAGTGCATAGTCATCCCCTTTGGAAAAAACAAAGTACCCACAAACTACCACATAGGTGGTAGTCCCCTAAATATGGAAGATGTAGTAAGGGATCTGGGGACCCAAGTAGATAGTAATCTCACCTTTGATAATCACATTGCCAAAATGGTTAGTAAATCCTTCTACGTGGCCCACCTAATCACAAAAGGGTTCGCATCCAGATCAAAAGAGGTCATTGTGCCCCTCTACTCATCACTCATCAGACCCATCATAGAGTACAACGCCCCATTTGGGACGTACCTTACAAGACACCTGCAACAGCTGGAAAGACCACAGAAGTACCTCACCAAGGGGATCACTGGCCTTAAACAGATGACTTATGCAGCTCGACTGAAGAAACTCCAGCTGTACTCGGTTGCATAATGCCTACTCAGAGGTGATCTCTGCCTGACATACAAGGCCATGTCCAACCCAGAATTGATGGATATGCTCCACCTAAAGAAAACCTTATCCCCTCAAGCCACATGCTCTAGGGATCTAAACCTCACCACAACAATAAATAGGGCGTACTAGAGGGATTGATTCCTGTCCCAGAGACTTCCCATGCTTTGGAACAAGATTCCAATCTACATTAGGCAGAGCTCCTCGCTAACACTCTTCAAAAGAAACCTTGACACGTGGATGGGAAACAGAAAGTTTGCCCCGGAGATCACTTCAGTGACTCTGCTGGACAGAGGCACAGGGAACTAATCTAAGGGGGAGGCGAAAGTCAACACATTCTGGCTAGGCTTATAAATGCCTTCGGGCAGATAGCCTAGTACCTACCTATGAACCTATGAATATATATCTATATATATATATATATATATATATATATATATATATATATATATATATATATATATATATAAATATATATATATATATATATATATATATATAAACACACATACATGCACGCATAAGCACAAACCAACAGGTAGTTTGAGGTTTACACTCTTGCTGACCAAAGCATTTTATCTGACCTTCAGCATGTCTTACAGTTTGGACATTGTAATGTGCACCCTGAAACATGGCAAAGTATGGTATGTCTCCCCTTAACCAAAAAGATTGGACACCCTGATATATAAATATATATATATATATATATATATATATATATATATATATATATATATATATATATATATATGCAAAAGTAAGGCAAACCCAATACAAATATGTTGTTTGTAAATACTCCTCCTAAACCTTAAGAAATGTCTCCTCCTAAACCCTAAGAAAACCAAACTCCTACTTTTTACCCGTACTCAAAAGTCTCCCCCTATCTGCTTCTCAGTAACATCAAATAATGGCACTGTAATAGTACCTGATACCACAACCAAGCTTTTAGGTGTAACAATTGATAATAATCTTAGTTTTGACCCATACATAAACTTAACTATCAAATCACTTAATAGAAAACTTGGTTTACTTTATAGACTAAAAACCTTCCTTACTCCCTCTGCCAGGACTACTATTGCCCAAACTCACCTAATTTCCACTCTTCTATATACCTCACCTATCTACACTAACCTATCCAAAAATAACCTAAACAAACTGGCCACCTCCCATAATAACATTGCCAGATTTGCAACTGGTTCCCCATTCCATACTCACCATTGCCAAAATCTGAAAAAAACTAGGATGGCTGGAACTGCAAAACCAAATTCTTCTCCAACAACTAACTATTACCCACAAGATCCTGTATCATCCTACGAATACACCCATACTCTCTACCCTTATTAGCCCTTATAAAAACCTAACAACCCTACGCTCAGCTAATAAGTCACTACTAGTCACCCTTAAATCTAACAACAAATCTGGAAACTGTCTTTTCAATAATAGCATTGGAAATTCTTGGAACAAGCTTCCTACCAAACTAACATCCCTGGAATCCACACCACGTTTCAAAAAGCAACTAAGAATCCACCTGTCTTTACAATGGCTTTGCCCCTGTACTAATCCTGTCTAAATTTTTTTTCTCTCTTTTTTCTCCTCCTCATTCCACCATCTTCACATCCACAATTGCATGCATCCCTGGAAGAAGATTAAAAAAAAAAACTCACCCTGTCTTTATCTTTTTATATTAAATTGTATTTTAACTTTCTAATATTGCCTTTACTCATGTAAATCCTGCTATAAACATGTCATTTTATATTCTCTTATGCAATTTCATTTTTTTACTAGTCACTATATCAAATTTAATTTTTAAAATATGTTACTCCTTTGTAGTATTTTTTTGGTTACAATTTTAGAATAATGTTGTAGTGGAGCTTTTCTCCCCGGGCCTCTACTGAAAATGGACATATATCCAGTTAGACTAGTCCGGTCAACAAATGTAAAATAAAATAAATAAATAAAATACTTGTAGGGTTGTATGGTGAATGTATAACTCAGACTGGAAGAAAGGAAATATACTGTTTGTAATACTTGTATATAGCATATGTGTACTACTTCTTGAACAGAAGTATCAATGACTAATAAAGCCACTAATCAGATGTCAGCAGTAATGATGAAAGCCTCTGTATAAGAGATGGGCTAAGACAGGCCAAAACACAGAGAATAACCACCCTTGGATAAGGGAACCTGGAAGACCATAGCACTGGCTCTGGAGAGGAGATGTTTTTTTAAATGACAGATTATCATGGAGAAGCCCATTAACTGTTCACCTGAGTATGCCAGAAGAGGAGACTTTGATGTTATAGACTTTGAATTCAACAGCTAACTTGGCTAAAGCTGCGTTTACTTTCATTCTGCTACAGACCACAGAAGTTATCCTGGAAGAATCAGACTTTATATTGCTTTATGTAAATAGAAGTGCTTATACTCGCATGCACACACAGACACACAAACACACACAGATACACACACACACACACACACATATATATATATATATATATATATATATATATATATATATATATATATATTTTATAAAACAAATGACGAAAAATGCTCCAAAAAATAACTATATTATTAAAAGCTTCTTCACTAAAGTATGTATATATATATATATATATATATATATATATATATATATATATATATATATATATATATATATATATATATATATATATATATATATATATATATATATATATATATATATATATATATATATATATATATATATATATAAGGTTTACTATCGTGTTCATATTTCTTAACCAAAATGTCGGAAATCAAATAAATGAGCAGAAACTTGATCAAACGAGGTATTTCAGGAAAGTCGACATGTCAGGAATGTTGACGTTACCAAAAAATACCACACTTACAGTCATGAGCAATGAACATTTTTCCAGGGGGAAAGCCCCCCTGTGGCCCCCACACACAATGCTACTTATATATACAAACTCCGAGATCACACTACAGTGAGGGAAAGGGTACATTTCCCGATCCCCACTATAGTGCGATCTGCATTCAAAATGTTGAATTCACAACAGCGAAAGCACACTAGCATTTGTTGTTGCGAGTTCAACATTTTCTTTTCACTATTTGCAAATGTTGAAATAGGATGTTTGGTTGTCCTTTTGATAGTAAACCTATATATATATATATATATATATATATATATATATATATAAATATATATATATATATATATATATATATATATATATATATATATATATAAAAAGTTTACACACCCCTGTTAAAATGACAGGTTTTTGTGATATAAAAAATGAGACCACAATAAATCATTTCAAAACTTTTACCACCTTTAATGTGACCTATAACCTGTAAAATTCAATTGAAAAACAAACAAATCCACAAGGCATTCTATAGCTATGTCAAGAATCTCAATGGCAAGACTCAGATCTGCTCTGAGTTACAGCACAATGGCACTAAATATACAGAACCAACTGATATTGCCAACATCCTGGCAGATAGGTTCAGTGCTAACTTTACCCCCCCCCCCCCACCCCCTAAAGGACCCATCTCTATACTGCAAGAATGCAAAGTTCCTGTAATCATGGCTGCACAGGTAAAAACCATACTCTCCAAAGCCACGAACATGGCATCCATGGGACCTGACAACATCCCATCTACACGAACTACAGAACGAACTGGCACCCCACCTAAGTACCATGTTCAATCATAGCCTCACCTCAGGCTTTGTGCCCACTGAATGGTGCACAGCAATGGTTATCCCACTCCACATAAGGGGAGCCACCACGGACCCCGGGAACTATCACCCCATTAGCCTGACAGGCCTGGTCTGCAAGGCCATGGAATGTATCATCATGGAACTTATAAACAACGACATTGGTAATCTCCAAACTCTGGACAATACCCAGTTCAGGTTTGTAAAAGGCAAATCATGTCTCCTAAACCTGATAGACTTCTTTGAAGCAGTCAGCAAAGCTGTAGACGAGGGTAAGGTGGTTCACACAGCCTATCTAGATCTCGCCAAGGCTTTCAACACCATCCCCCACTCTGGAATTATAGATAAACTCACTAAACTAGGTATAAATCCCTATGTCACAGGATGGGTTGCCAACTGGCTCACTGACAGAACCCACACTGTGAAAGTAGCAGACTCCAAATCCGACTTCAGACCAGTGACAAGTGCAGTACCACAGGGTTCAGTCCTGGGTCCTCTCCTGTTTGGTATCTACCTCTCTGAAGTACAGGCTAACACAGAAGGTCTTTGGCTAACAAAGTTTGCAGATGACTGCAAACCAGGAGCCATAATCAAAACTCCTAACGATGTGGACATCCTACAAAAGGAGCTCACTGAGACCGATGCCTGGTGTCAAAGCCATGGCCTCAAGCTCAATGCCAAAAAGTGCATTGTCATCCCCTTTGGTAAAAACTCTGTACCCATGAACTACCACATAGGCAGTAGTCTACTTAACACCAAAAGTGTGATAAGAGACCTTGGGACACAGGTGGACAGTAGTCTCTCCTTTGATAATCACATCGCCACAGTAGTCAGGAAATCCTTCTATGTGGCACACCACATCACAAAAGGTTTCTCATCCAGGAAAAAAGAGGTCAGTTCTCCCCTCTACTCGTCACTTATTACACACATTATAGAGTACAACACCCCTTTTGGTATGTACCTCACAAGACACCTACAACAACTGGAAAGGCCGCAGAAATACCTCACAAAGAGGATTACTGGCCTCAAACAGATGCCCTATGCAGACTGTCTCAAAAAACTCCAGCTTTACTCCATCGCATATTGCCTACTCAGAGGCAATCTCTGCCTAACTTACAAAGTCGAGCTGTTGGACATGCTCTACTTAAAGAAATCCCAATCCCTTTGAGCTACACGCTCTAGGGACCTAAACCTGGTCACCACAATAAACAGAACATGCTGGAGGGATAGATTCTTGTCCCAGAGACTCCTCATACTCTGGAACAAACTACCTATCTATATCACACAAAGCTCCTCATTAGCACTCTTCAAGAAAACTCTTTATAACTGGATGGGAAATAGGAAATTCACTCAGGTTATCACTTCTGTGGCTCTGCTCGACAGTGGCACAGGAAAATAATTTTCTTGGATGGCAAAAGCCAGGGTATATATATATATATATATATATATATATATATATATATATATATGGATTCACTTCATAACATTGAAACTTCAAAATACTGAAACTCAAAATACTGAAACCAAAATACTGAAAGCTCAAAATACTGAATACTCAAAATACTGAAACTCAAAATACTGAAAACACATATTATGCGTAAACTCAGCTTAAACAACATAAATCATAACAATTTCTACCAAATATATGCAGGGGGGCAAGCCCCCCTGCACCCCCCATGTGGGGGGCTGCGCCCCCCACACCCCCTGCTAATTAACTATATCAACTTCAAGATTGCATGTAGTGTAGTTAAGTGCAATCTTGGAGTAGATATATATAATTAGCAGGGGTGCAGGGGCTGGCCAGCATATATTTGGTAGAAATTATTATGATTTATGTTGTTTAAGCTGAGTTTACGCATAATATGTGTTTTCAGTATTTTGAGTTTCAGTATTTTGAGTATTCAGTATTTTGAGCTTTCAGTATTTTGGTCTTCAGTATTATGAAGTTTTGTCATTTTCAGTATTTTGAAGTTTCAGTGTTATGAAGTGAATCTATATATATATATACACACACACACACACACACACACACACACACACACACACACACACACACATATAAATATATATATATATATATATATATATATATATATATATATATATATATATAGATACATATATATATATATATATCTATACAAACACACACAAACACACACATATATATATGTATATATATATATATATATATATATATATATATATATATATATATATGGGTCTATATCAGTTTGCATCAAACTTTCCTTCATTCAACATTCAAATCAGTGAGCGTTTTTCCCAGGTAAGGTAACTAGTTGGCCAACATGCAGAAATTTGAAATTTTCTCCACTGTAGTGCAATCTCAGCATTGGTACATATAAGTAGCCACCCAGTTTGTTGTGTTTAATTTAATGTGTTTGTGTGTCAGTTGGTGTGTTGGGCAACTAGTTTCCTTACCTGGGAAAAACGTTCACTAATTTGAACGTTTGATGAAGGGAAGTTCGATGATTGTGGTTCGATGAATAGCAGTTTGATGTAAGTAGATTTCGATGAAATAATATAGACCCATATATATATATATATATATATATATATATATATATATATATATATATATATATATATGTGTGTGACACACACACACATACATAAATATATGTTATATACTTATACTATTGTTTTATGCAATATATGTGTGTGTGTGTGTATATATATATATATATATATATATAATATATAATTATGCATATATTATATATTAATGTTATATTACACTATATATATATATATATATATATATATATATATATATATATATATATATATATATATATATATATATATATATATATATATATATATATAGAAACTGGGATTCATATTACAACATGGCCATAAATGTTTTGGTGGTGAAAACATGTCCCCCATCACTCAGAGGATGCATATTAAAAGAAGATCTGACAGATCAAGGAAACGTGGTTCTAGGGCTGGCATAACTGCACAACTTAAAGTCAATCCCCCACAGGCCTGCACTTCCATCCATGCTACTAGCAAATGGTCAGTCTCTGGATAACAAGATGGATCACTTAAGGCTGGAACTCTCCACACAGAGTAAGATGAGAAACTGTTGTTTGCTCATATTCATTGAGACTTGGTTGAACACTAATATTAATGATAGTGCAGTCCATGTGGAAGGGATGACTTTATTTCAAGCTGACAGGGATAAGGCTCTCAGTGGTAAAACCAGAGGATGGGGCATCTGTATTTATGTAAACGACATCTGTGAACTTGTTAGGACCCAGTGCTGAGAGAACATTGAGTTTATTTCGCTAAAATGCAGACCTTTATACCTGCCAGGGGAGTTTAGTAATGTGAGCATTATAGCTGTGTGCATCCCTCCACCTGCCAGTACGAGAGAGGCGCTGGCTACACTTTACCATTTCATAAACGATACCCAGAATAAGTATCCAGAGTTTGCTTACATATTAGCAGGTGACTTTAACAAAGCCACCCTGAAATCAGTACAACCCAGATTCTACCAGCATGTGGAATTTGCAACTAGGGGGGTAAACCTACTGGACTTGGTCTTCACCAGCGTTAAACAAGTTTACAAGGAAATGCCCCATCTGCACCTGGGTAGTTCTGACCAGCTGGCCATTATGATAGTCCCTGCATACAAACCACTGCTAAACAGAACCAAGCCATTTAAGAAACTAGTAATGGTTTGGCCGGAGGATGCAGTCTCAGCACTACAGGACTGCTTCAAAAGCATGAACTGGGATGTGTTCAAGGAGGCAGCTACAGTAAAAAACTAAGCAGACCTTGAGGAGTATATGTTGTTGGTGATGGCCTACATCACAAAATTTGTAGATGATGTCACAGTCACTAAAAGTATCACCACATGGGCAAACAAGAAATCATGACTGACAAGCATGGTATATGACCTCCTGAAATCAAGGAATGCCGCATACAAAGTAAATAACAAAGATGCACTCAGGGAGGTCTGATCTCAACAGGGGGATAAAGGAGACAAAACGTGAGTATGGCCAGAGAATATAGGGTCACTTCAATGACACCAGAGACTCCAAATGGTTGTGGGAGAAGATACAAGCTATAACAGACTACAGGCCTGTTTCTTGAAAATGTGATGACAACACTGGATTCCTGAATGAATTTAACAACTACTTCAGTAGGTTCAACGAGGGGAACAACAACATGACAGCTAAACTCCCCATTAAACAAAATGAGGAACTACCCTGCTTTAACCCAGTGTGCATCCCAAATATCCTAAGTGGAGTAAATCCCAGAAAAGCAGCTGGCCTGATAACATTCAAGAGAGGGTGCTCAGAAACTGCTCTGCACAGCTGTCAACAGTACTTGCAGACATTTTACACATATCTCTAAGCCAGGCCCAAGTACCAAGGTACTTCAAGAATACTACTATAATACCCCTACCAAGGAAATTTCAACCAGCCAGTCTAAATGACTACTGTCCATTTGCTCTAACCTCGACAGTGATGCAATGCTTTGAGCAGCTGATCAAGGACCACCGGTCTGCAAACCTAACACCATAACCAGACCCGCTTCAATTTGCCTACAGGGTCAACTGCTCTACAACAGATGTCATCTCATTTGCTCTTCATGAATCCTTGGCACATCTTGACAACAAAAACTGTTATGTAATGATGCTATTCATCAGTTTTAGCTCCGCCTTTAATACGGTCATCTCTCAACACCTGATTGAGAAGCTTGTCCAGCTGGGCATCAACATCTGCTTCTGCAACTGGATCCTGGACTTTCTTATTTATAGACACCAAAAAGTTAATGTGGGCAACAACACCTGAAGGAGCTTAACACTAAGCACTGGAGTTCCTCAGGGATATGTCATGAGCCCTCTGCTCTTTACCTTACTAACTCATGATTGCATCACCAGGCATAATTTGAACAAGATCATCAAGTTCGCAGATGACAAGACTGTCGTGGGTCTTATCAGGAATGGAGATGAGACTGCCTACAGAGATGAGGTGAACCACCTCATTTACTGGTGCAATATTAATAACCTGGCCATAAATGTGACTAAAACCAAGGAGTTAGTAATGAACTTCAGAAAGAATCAGGACTCACATCACTCACTAATGATTAAAAGGGAAACAGTGGAGAGAGTGAGTAGCACCAGATTTTTGGGTGTGTATATTTTTGAGGACAACAAATACTAACCACATTGTGAAGAAAGCAAATCAACTTTTACACTTTTTGTGGAAGCTGGGGAAAGCTAGCTCCCTTCCTCTGTCCTCAAAACCTTCTATAGGGGTACCATTGAAAGCACCTTGACTAGTAATCTCACAGTCTGGTTTGGGAACTGAAAAGCCTTGAGCCAAAAGGCCCTACAGAAGGTGGTGAAGTTAGTGAAGAAGATCACTGGATCCCCACTTCCAGCTCTGCAGACCTTATACAAGGCACGATGTATTGGCAGAGCCAGAAAAATAATCCGAGGCCACACACACCATGCACATGGATTGTCCTCCTGCTTATCTTCAGGAAGACAGTACTGTAGTATGCATTGTCAGTCTCTACAACATATCAATAGCTGGTGACCGGAACAATCAGTAGTACAGCTATCTTCTTGTGCAAAACCTACATCAAGCTGCTTTAAAAGTGCAATCAGTAGTAACTGAACATTCCGTACAATATACTTGTGCTATTCAGTATGTTCTGTATACTCTGTGCAATAATTGCTTTTCCAAAAGTGCAAAATTTGATGAAGGCTGCTACCAGTGTTATAGAGGTATCTCTGATCTTGGCAGTCTTGTTTAGTATATGTACATGTTAATGTACTGCTGTATGCCCTTGTTATTCTCTGTAGTTGTATGTGATATATGCACTTGGAACCAAAGCAGCATAATTTCATTTATCTCACAATGTGTGTGGGTCTGAATGACAATAAAGTTTACTTTGACTTTGATTTTGATATATACAATTATATTATCAAATATCAAACTTTTTTAGTCTTCACTGTCATATTCAGTTCTCAAACTAACCATATATCTGTCTGATTTCCTCCATGATCTCCTAGATATGGAAGAGTTGGTGGACCTATTCACTCTGGATATGTTATCTTCCCTTTGGGACAATTCTTGCCACACTACAGGTTTTCCAGAAGACACAACTTCAGGAGCTTCTCTCTGTTAATCTTGATTATTAAGAGTTCTCACAGCTTTTTTTCTTTGAAACAATATTGAGTTTTTGCAAATTCTGTCGGCTTTTCTTGGAACACTAATATATTTCTCTTGTACAAATACCAGAGATTCCTTCTATACTGCTTTATATCTTCCCCATGACCAGCAGAGATCTTTGGTTCACTTGCTTGACCAATGACTTCATCTTCAGACATTGGGCTTTTCATGGCTTTGCATTCTTATTCTGTGTCCAGCTTATTAATTAGGTAATCTTCTGCAACTTCAGTCATGGTAATATTTCTTTTTCTGCTGATTATTCTTTGGTATTTATTTATTTTTATTTACACTGATTTTCAGGTATCTGTAATGTAGATGAAGCAATTAAGTTGCTTCTTATTCCTCTGTTTATTAATAGTTAAGCTGGTGAGAGATTAAGCTCTTACAATGGAATTTTCTGTTATTCCAAAATGCTAGATGTCAATCCTATTGTTTTTTTCACAGCTTTTTCTCATAAAATTTACACTTTATGGATTGTTCTGTGTACTTGCCTGGCAGACTGCAGATAATGTGAACTGTATTTTATATGTCTGAATCTCCAGTTGTTCCCAAATCTTCTGAATTCCTGACTTGTATTGCAGACCATTGTCAGATATGATAACATCAGGTATCCTTTGTTTCAACATAAATTTCAATGCACTAATGATATTTGCCTTTATTTTATATAGTAAGGGATCAGGAACATTTTTTTGAAGGATGGTACCCTGGCCACAACCCAGTTGACCCTGTTTTGTCCATGGCTTCACTGCCTGTGGAGGTTAGCACAAGCAAAGAGCGAAACAGTGAGACTTTGCCTGCTTGCTTGCCTTTGAGAGGTGGGATGTATGACGTGCTGTAAAGGTGCATCATTCTTTGCAATCCCAGTGAGACCTCTAGTTTGGAACAGCTGCCTGGCCTGAAATGCAAGCAGGCTTGGGTAGTGTTGCTACACAGACAAGGGATGAAGACTTTCTTAGACCATACCTCATTACTTACATTGGCCTGTAAGAACCTGCCCAGTACACTGGGAGGGAGGGGCTAGGGCCATCACTCACCACAGTAGTAAAGTTCATTTTCCTTAGCAGCTATACTGGCTGTCTAGTTCTGTTGTCTCCTGCAATATTTACTTTATCAGTAATGGTAGGGACTAGTTACTATGACAGGCAGGGATGCAGCTGACTTTATGAAATTATGTGGACTGAGGCTAAGCATAGATGGATGTCATGTCACCACAGAGCAATTCAGCCCACATTCATTAATCCCCTGCAACTGTCAACGTTTCGGTGGCCAGACCCTGGCTTACCTTATTTCTGCCTATACCCCAATGACCGTGCATTTAAGTCATGACCAGAACTGGTATAAGTCTCTTAAATACACTTTTTGTACCCCTTATCACCAAAAGTGGAAGCCATAGAGAGGATGGACTCTTCCAAAAATATTGCTAATTGTTTTTAGACTGATTCTGCAAAAGTGAGAGCCTTGAAATATAATTAATATAACTGAGAGTGGAAATAAGAAAGAGATAAGAATGTAAGGGAAAATGACATGCATGAACTTTCTGCCCCATTAGTATAAACACCATTTATTGCTCCAGACTATTATACGAGTTAAATGAGATAAAACTGTTTTGTAGCAGGTACACAGAAGAGGATGTTAACTTTTTTATTTGAGAGTTACATACTAGGCAACTAAGGAGATAGGGACAGAGTCAGAGGAGGACATTGCATAATCCCAAAAAAGATACCCCCAGTGAACATCATCCACTTAATCCAGCACTGGGTGCACCCCAGGGCACAGTACTAGGATTACCACATTTTAGCATCTACTTCCTTGATGTCCAGACCTGTAATCAACATCTTTAGATAACTAAGTTTGCAGATGATTGCAAACAGGAAAATACTGTCATATCTTCATCTGATACCCATTCATTGCAGCAGAAGTAATCCTCGTCAGCAAGTGGTATACAGAAGAAGGGAAAAAATCGCTGTGAAGAAGTGTAGCATTGTCATGTTTGATAAAGAGTGCTTTCTAGCAACATACAGTATAACCAATACAGGGATCTTGGAACCTGGGTTGATAATTCCTTCTCTTATGACCTCCATGTAACAACAATAATCAGAAAGTCCTTCTGTTTAGAAAACTAATATCTAAAGGTATATCTTCTTCTTCTCCTTTCAGCTTTTCCTGTTAGGGGTCACCACAGCTGAACAATGGTCCGCAGAACAATTGGCAGTAGAGTTTAACAGTGTAGAGTTGCCAGCCTGGCACCCAACCTTCCATAGAAAGTACACACATGAATACACTCACACCTAGAGCTAATTTGGACCAATTACTGAGTACAACTCCCCCTTCAGTATGTACCTTTCTAGATACATTAAGCAACTGGAAAGGTCTCATAGGTTCTTAACTTAGCAAATTGTTGGTTAAAGTCCCTGAACTACCAAGAAAGCTTGAAGCACAAACCCTTAATTTAGATTCTTGGAAATTCTTGTGGAGTGATCTATGTCATTAGGGACATCATCCTCCTTGATCTCCTGTATCTGTGCAAGTCAAAAAAGCTCCTCAAATAGGAAATTAAATCTTCACTGATACTCTAAGTGCCACCATTTTGATTTTCTCCTAATTTACTGGTTTCTGCACTTGTTTTAGTCATTTTTTAATTTACTTGCATTCATTTAAACTGTATTTGCTTTAATACTACTACTCACTCAAGTGTGCTAGCTTGTTTTAGCTGCTTTTCTATAAAAAAAAGTTCTAAGCTTGTTTTCTACTTTAACTGTAGCTAATCTAGTCCAGATACATATTTGCTGTATTCAGGACTATTTGTAAGCTTCTGTACCCCCCAAGCCTGTCTGTGTTGAAGGGAAGCCTTCTAGCTTATCAGTGGGAGTAGTAAGCAGTAGGTAGCCTATCTACCACAACAGGAGTGGTTTCTGGACCAGAAATGGTAGTTTATTGGCTGTTTGGGCAGTTTTTTCCATCCCTTTCAAATTTCTGGTTTAAAAGCCTGTGTTTGTGCTTGTTTTCTGCCTTTCCTGTAATTAGTCTAGTCCAGATACAGATTTGCTGTATCCAGGACTGTTTGTAAGCTTCTGAGCCCTCCAAGCCTTTCTGTGTTGGAAGGAAGCCTTCTAGCTTATCAGTGGGAATGGTAAACACTAGGTAGCCTATCTACCATAAGAGGAGTGGTTTCTGGCCCAGAAATTATAGTTTATTTGCCATTTGGGTAGTTTTTCCATCCTTTTCAACTTTCTGGTTTAAAAGCCCATGTTTGCATGGGTTTGCACTTATTTAAGCTCCATGGATCCAGTTTTGGTGTGCTGCATACTGCAAGAGCATCAGGAAGGGAAAAGAGATACACTAAGGGCCTCCATTTTGATTTTTTCCTAATTTACTTCTTTCTGCACTTATTTTTAATCATTTTTTAATTTAATTGCATTTATTTAAACAGTATTTGCTTTAATATTGGTACACACTCAAGTATGCTAGCTTGCACTGCATTTGAATTGTTTTTACTGCTGTTTTAGCTGCTTTTCTGTAAAAAAGCAAACAAAAAAAGTTCTAAGCTTGTTTCCCGCCTTTCTAGTCCAGATACAGATTTGCTGTATCCAGGACTGTTTGTAAACTTCTGCCCCCCCAAGCCTATCTGTGTTGGAAGGAAGCCTTCTAGGTTATCAATGGAAGTGGTAAGCACTAGGTACCCTATCTTCCACAAGCGGTGTGGTTTCTGGCCCAGCAGTTGTAGTTTACTGGCCGTTTGGGCTGTTTTTTCATCCCGTTCAACTTTCTGGTTTAAAAGCTTGTGTTTGCACTTGTTTCCCACCTTTCCTGTAACTAGTCTAGTCCATATACAGAATTGCTGTATCCAGGACTATTTGCAAGCTTCTGAGCCCCCCAAGACTTTCTGTGTTGGAGGGAAGCCTTCTAGCTTATCAGTGGGAGTGGTAAGCACTAGGTAGCCTATCTACCACAAGAGAAGTGGTTTCTGGCCTAGAAATTGTAGTTTGTTGGCTGTTTGGGCAGTTTTTCCATCCCTTTCATTTTTTTGGTTTAAAAGCCCGGTTTGCGCAGGTTTACTCTTGTTGAAGCTCCGCCTAGTGGTGCTGAACTGATGTAAACTATCACTGGTTCCAGAAAGACTGCTCTTCAGTTTTTCCCTTGAATCTTGCCAGTTCTTTCTCTCTTGCACTTCAAATAGCTTAATCGCTCTGCACTTTGACAGGTTTTTGTAGCAATTATTGTAGCACACCTAAGCCATCAGCACTAGTTCTTCTTCACGGAAATAACTCCAGTACTTAATAGTTATGACCACTCCTCCTGGCATGATTAAAGGGAAATCCACTGTGCTTTCTCATATTAACCTGGAGTACTTGGGCATTCTGAGACAGTATAGAAATTGCCTCATGTACACAGACAGCCCTCTCCTCTTACCTCCCAACACTCAGACTTGTGAGAAATGCACTTATATCACCAAACTGGCTACGCACTCTCCAGCCAAGACCAGACTAGCTGGTCAAGAGGAGAAGGTCAACACCTGCACCACACCACATGGAACACATAGCCCTCCAGAACACCCACCATCAAATCTCTCACATAAAAAGACAAACAACACACCCACCTTCATGGAGGCTGTCAATAGAAATTTATCCAAACAGCAGAGACCTCCAAGACAGAAATGCACTCAACCACCACAACACAGCACAAACCACAGGACACATAGCTCACCTCCACAGTGTGCCCCTCAACCCAAGCCCTTAAGGCAAAACACCTTGCCCAATACACTAATCATAGATGACTCAATAGTGAGGCACACAGACGTCCCACTCATTAGGTTGAATAAGAAGGTAACATTCAGCTGTTTATCAGGTGCAAGAATCTGACACATAACACATGCAACCAGGTCACTCCACAACAAGTACAAGTATGACTCTGTCATTGGCCATGTGGGTGTGAATGACCTGAGATGCACCTCCTTGTCATTCTAAGGGGATCCAGTATCTGTCTGCTTGGGACAACATGATCGACAGACCTCAATGCTTTGCCAGAGATGTCCTGCATCTGTCACCCCTGGGTTTCCGGGTACTGGCTAAGGCTCTTGCCACCCCTATATTGCATTTTTTAGGCCATGTTCCAAAGACCAAATTACCACTGTAAGAGCTATAAATAAATGGAATCTGGGGGTCATGCTGCTCAGCTCTAGAAGTCTATAGCTCAAGATGCACTCACTCGAAGCACTCTTCAAAATGGAGAACATCGACATTTGTGCTGCAACGGAGACCTGGTTTAAAGCGGCAGCAAGCACCCCTGCACTACCAGGTTATAACTCATTCCACACCTTTCGGCCCCGAAACATGGACCATAGCTCCAAAGGATGTGGTGTCTCCATATTCATAAAGGATATGCACACCTCCAGACTAGTAGCCCAGTATAATGCATATGAGATACTTCAGGTACAACTAACATTGGATAAGATGGCGATCCAGGTCCTAGCCTGCCATAGGTCTCCAACCATGTCCCTAGACTCTCATTCCACATTCCTAAGCACCCTGGAATCCATCTCTCATACTAGGAGGCTTCATCTACCCCTCCATCAACTGGGAGAACTACTTAAGCACCAATACATTGGCCCGACGCTTCCTGGAATTCATCATTTCCAATGCCCTGGACCAGCTCATTCTGAACCCCACTAGAGGAAGCAACATCCTTGACCTGGTTATTACTAACATGGGTAACTATTGCTCTACACCAGTAGTCAATCCCTCCCTGGTCAGATATGACCCTAAACCAATCACCATGGAAATCCACATCTCACCCACACCCCCCACAAAGGTAACCACCTTGAAAAACTTCTCCATAGCTGACTTTGGGATCCTAAAACAGAGGTGGCTAACTTCAAGGCACCCAATGCCAATGAAAAATAGCTGAATGACTGCCGAATCATACACCAATGTACTGTACAAACGTGCAGAAATGCATGGAACTAGCCATAACCAACAGAACCAAGATGCTCTCCTCCAAAAAAAAGGAAGCCAATCTGGTGGTCCCCCTGCCATTAATAAACTCTACAACAGAAGGAAGAAACTGTTGCAGAAAAAGGTGAAGTCCCAAGATTGGAAAAACTCCCTTATTAGCCTCAACAAAAAATTGAGATCCCTCATCAAATCCTCTAAAGCCAGCTATGAAGGCAGAATTGCAGCAAACACTAAAAACAATCACAGAGTCTTCTACAGTTATATCAAGAACCTCCAAGGCAATACCCAGATTTGCTCTGAGTTACTGCACAATGGTACCTCCTATATTGAGCCAACAGATATTGCCAACATACTGGCTGACAAATTCAGTGCAAACTTTACCCCCTCCCCCCCACAGGATCAATCACAATATCTGAAGAATGACAAGCACCCAGCATTACTGCAGGACAGGTTAAAGCTGCATTGTTCAAAGCCAAGAATACAGCTTCCCTGGCTGTGTTCTACATGAACTAAAAAGCGAACTGGCACCACATATGTGTGCTCTGTTTACTCACAGCCTCACCTCAGACTTTGTCCCTACCAAATGGTGCATTGCTACAGTCATCCCTCTCCATAAAGGGGAGCAACTACAGACCCTGGGAATTATTGCGCCATTAGCCTGATAAGTCTGATATGTAAAGCTATGGGGTGCATCATCATGGATATGATTAACAAAGATATAGGAAATCTCCATACTCTAGACCCCACGCAATTTGGCTTTGTGAAAGGGAGCTCATGCTGCTCAACCTGGTTGACTTATTTGAGTCAGTCACCAGGGCTGTGGATGAAGGTAAGGCAGTGCATACAACCTACCTTGATCTGGCCAAGGCCTTTGATACCATTCCTCACTCTGGAATTATTGATAAACTCACCAAACTAGGCATCAACCCCTATATCACTAAGTGGGGTGAAAACTGGCTCACAGATAGAACACACAGTGTGAAAGTAGTAGACTCCAAGTCAGACCGCCGACCAGTCCCGAGTGGAGTCCCACAGGGATCTGTCCTGGGTCCTTTCCTGTTCGGCATCTACTTCTCAGAAGTCCAAGCCAACACAAATGGACTCTGGCTGACCAAGTTTGCAGACAACTGCAAGCTGGGAGCCATTATTAACTCCCCAAGTGATGTAGACATTCTACAGACAGGCCTCACTGAGACCAATGGCTGGTGTCAAAACCATGGCCTTAAGCTTAATGCCAAAAAATGAGCCTTCATCCCCTTTGGTAAAAACTCAGTTCCCACTAATTACCACATCGATGGGAGCCCATTGAACACTGAAGGCATTATAAGAGATCTGGGGATGCAAGATGACAGCAAACTCTCCTTCAACCACCACATTACCACTGTGGTCAGAAGGTCTTTCTATGTGGCACATCTCATTACAAAGGTTTTTGCATCCAGGAAGAAAGAGGTCATCATCTCTTTCTACTCTTCCCTCATTAGACCAATCATTGAGTATAATGCCCCATTTGGCATGTACCTCACTAGACACCTGCAACAGCTGGAGAGGCTACAAATGTACCTCATGAAGAGGATCCAAGGTATTAAACACATGTCCTATGTGGACAGACTCAAAAGACTCCATCTATTCTCTGTCTCATATCGCCTACTTAGAGGTGATCTTTGCTTGACTTACAAAGCCATGTCTGACCCAGCTCTGTTAGAAATGCTACATCTAAAGAAATCCCAATCTCTCCACACCACATGGTCCAGAGACCTCACCCTCATTACCACAATCAACAGAACATGCTGGAGGGGCAGGTTCCTCACCCAGAGACTGCCCATGCTCTGGAATAGACTTCCCATACATGTCAAACAGAGCACCTCGCTGTACCTCTTCAAGAGAAATCTTGATGAGTGGATGGGTAATAGGACATTCACCCCGGGAATCACTCCAGTGGCTGTACTTGATAAAGGCACTGGGAACTAATGTCACGCGGCACAATGCCAGGGCTCTTCTATGGGCTAGGCTTGTAAAGGCTCCAGAGCCATTAGCCTAGTACACACCTATGAACCTATGAACCAATGAACCAACACATAAATAAAATGCTATGAGAATCAGTCAGAGGAGGTTAAGAATGACTGACAAAGAGAGGTTAGATAAGCAAATCACAAAAAAAAAAAAAAAACAATCGAGGGGGGGGGGGGGTATATGTATGTCTCCTAAATATGCAACAAAATCTAGAAGATTTCAAACGTTTAGCTGAAAGTGCTTACATAGGTATTTTTATACCCCAAGCAGACTTCAGAGAAATTTTCCTCAGATAGACAGCAAATGTTAGAGGTGTGATGGGGCAGAAAGTGGTAATTGAGAACATATTTTCTGGGAGTGTAATGAGTTGGTAGACTTTAAATATTCCCTGCAGACTGCTCTGTCGGAGATGCTGGATGAGCAAGTTGGAGTAACTAGGGAAATGATTTTTTTGACTATGATACTATGTTGGAATTGCCTAGACATAGTAAGGCCTTGCTGAGTCTAGTTAGGATGGCTGCCAAAAAAAAACAATTACTAGAAAATGGAAATCAGCGTCTAAACCAACTTTACTAGAAGTAGTGGAGATAGTAACAGAGTTAAAACAACTGGAGCTGGGATCTTTAGAAAAGGGTAGAAGCAAATTACATAGGAAAAATGGGAAATTGTGGAGTCAATGCATGCAGAGGAGGAATGAGGTTTAAAAGAAGGCAGGATTTGAATGAACTATGTAATGGTTGAGTAGCAATGATTGGATATGTTAAAAGTGATGTATAATGTTTGCAGCTACAGTCTGGAATGTATAATGTTTGCAACTGAAATTGTATCACTATGGTTTATTGTCATTTATATAAATGTAACACGGCCTATGTATGTTATGTCCTCCACTGGATTTTTGCTCTGTATGTGGTACAACTTTGCACGGTTTGTTCTGTCTGACTCAACTTTACTTGCCAATACATTGCAGCTCTTATTTTTTCTTCGTACTTTACTTTTCCTAAATTTGATTTATGCAAGCATGTGTCTTCAAAGTCGACTGAGAACTATTATTTGACAGGATTGAACATTAAGCAGTGGGCAAAACTTGTTTCTTACTTGAAAGAAAAATAGCCCAGTCAACACTGCTAGTACATGAATGAAGTTTAACCGACTCAGTGCTTATTAGAAATAATACAGATAGACATCTGTATTTTTTTATGTTTTATTGGATTGTCAACAAATTACTAGGCAAAATAGTTCAAATGCACAAGAAATGCAATACAAAATACAGTAGAAAAACAGGGGTACTGTAATGATCTTGTAATGGGTGATTTTTATGAAAACCAAATGCTGTGCAATGCAGTAGTAATATAGGAGTATTGTAATGATCTTGTAACATGTATTTTTATGAAAAGCAAAATACTGTGAAGTACAAATGAAATATAGTATAATAAAACAGGATTGTACTGTAATGAACTTTTATTGACTGATCTTTTTCAGAAAGTCACTACACTTCTACATTATATTTCAGATGCGGGACTGAGCTGTAGGTCTTTGAAAAATATTGTTTTCTTAAGGATATATGCCTTAGGACTTGTTACTGGGTTTTCATCTAATGAGGCATATTTAGGCTATCAAAAAACTAAAAACTCACCTAACTAATAGTTGGAAATGTCTTTGTAAAACTTGAGTATACTGATGATTGTAATTCTCCTATTTTACCTTGAGATTGTACACCATCTACTTATCTCTTCTTTCCATCTCTTCCTCCATTACCTGTTCACCCCCTCCCACTTTAATATCCATACTATGTGTTAATAGTTTCATAACAGTAAACTATTACCCTATTCATGTCTCTACTCTCTTGACTTCTAAATTGTACTGTATTTTCCTGTTGCATAGTATACATCTGTTGACAAACACATTAGTTTATACTATGGTATTTGATTATGTGTATTTGTAAAATAATCCATAATATATATGCTCTTTATTTTACTGTTGTGCATTGCATAAATGACCCTACATATCTGGTATAAATGTTAACTATGCATTAAATGTAATTCTACTGCTTTAGAGCTTTCCTACCCAAGACTCCCCTCAAAGGGCCAAAAGCACAGTAGGACCATGCCAGTTAACAAACTGGAAATAAATAAATTAATTAATCAATAAACAAATAAATACATTTTCTGTCATAAGGTGGTTGTCAGTAGCAGGATAACATTTCAAGGACACCTTGCTTTGCCCTACAATTCTGCCCATGGTCAGGGTCATTATGTGTGCAATGGTCCATGCTTTGCATGAATTATTTACAACTCTGTGTATTCTTTATTCTGTGTATAATTTTCTGTTTGTATCTTGTACCATGGTGCCTGAGTTGAGGCTGAAAAGAGTCTGTCAATCAGTCCACTAACATGGTTATAAGACTGAAATAAATAAAATATGGGTGATGCTGTTACTGATGAGTCTGTTATACATTGTCTGACTGGTGTCTTTTCTATAACAGAAGCTGTAGACTCACACTATATGCACTGTTCTGCTATTCTTTGAACTTCGTCCTTGTTAAGACTCTTGCTATGAGACTGCAACAATTTCTCCATATCCACCTCAGTAACATCTTCCAGTCCCACTTCACTGGCCAGTACAACAGTCTTTTGGATGACTGATTCCTTTTTAAGTTCCTCCACATTGCTGCTGAATTCCAGACATAGATTCTTCCCTATAGCCATTCATGCATTTTGCAGTCATGTCATTCCAGGATGTTTTTATACCATTGATACTTGTGTAGTTTTCAAAAACTGCCTGATGGTTTTCTTAACTTTACCACCATTTTTTTTCTACAGGTTGCTTGAATCTAACCAGATACAAAATAAAATTCAATATTTCTCCCTGATTCAGAGATTGTGTTAATGAAGTGGTGATGAGTAGAAGGTGAGCCAGTTAAACTGAATGCAGGTTTGAAGTGCATATAGATTATTAGGGTGGGCATAAACATTTTTCAGCAGCAACTTTGCTTTAGGTTCTTTGTTGCACTCAATTCACAAATGGACCAGAATGTGACATAAATGAATTCTAACAAATACACCATTCTCACCCAAGCTTTCTTATTTGCTTTCCAAATCACTGGTACACTTTATTTCATAATGTCATCCATTATTATCAGTGTCAGCTGAAACTTAAAATTACCTTTTGGATTGCCACCAAGTATAAGCAATCCTTTTCAACTTTAAACGCCAATGAATATTCTAATTCCAAGAATTAAAAGCATGCAAAGGCAAACTTTTCCAAAAAAGGCTGATTTCATCCACATTCAACTCAAATTTAAGAGGATAATTGCTTTCCTGGATGACAGCTTTCAGAATTGCAGAAAATTCCTTGGCTGCATTGGCTGCTTCACCAATGATGCTTATAATATGATGGCTAATCCACTTTTAAAATCGACTGAACCAACCACTGCTCTCCAGGAATGTTTATGATGAAGCTTCTTTTTCTTCCTGACTCTGAAGAAGTTTCTTTCCATTATTTTCAGCTGACTTACAGGCACTTTCAAGGGCGCTATAATCATCCATCTAATTGCCAAATATTCATTCCATTTCTCCAGGCAAAGAACAGTTATCTTTGTTGCTACACTGTGAATTTCTTCACATCCATGTCTCAAGCATGCATTAAGTTGTTTATGATACAAGAAACGTGATCATAATCCTTAACATAATAAACATGTTTTTGCTTAGTATTACATTGTTATGCATGGTTACACGCTTATTTTATAACCCTGTGCTGAATCTGAAAACAGCCCATGAAGATTGGTATTCTACCTGGGTTAACAAAGAAAAGTAAGCCAAATAAACAAATAAAGAATAAGCGTAGCCAAACTTTTCACCCATTCATTTGGTTCTTATTGTTTCTATTTGGCATCCAAACTTTCCATTTACGTCAATTCCTACTTTCTCATTTTTTTCCCCAGAAGTATTGGCACTCTCCTTAAAACAGGCGTCATTGGCATAGGATTAAGATTTCTTTGTACATGATATTTTCCTGGCAGACTTTCTAAATCTCTATGTAAGATCAGCAAACTTATGAAGAATATTGCTGTTATAGCTTTGCACAGTATCCAAGATGCTTATGTGATTGTGTGACTGTTTCTGTGCACTATCTGCATTCAAACTGCAAATTTATTTTACCATGCCTAGCTTCTCACAAGTCAAATGATGCAAAATATTAGGAGAGTTACCAATTTCTATGATTTGAAAAAGGATCTTGTAGTTGTTACTTTTACAGTCACATCAGTAGGTTTTGACCCAAAAGGTCCAAATAGTGGCCCAAACATGTTAACGATGTGAACACAGTGGTATGTTCAATGCCAAATAGCCCTGATGCTTTGAAATTACCTTTAGACAACATAGTTCACTTTGAACTACGCAGGTAAAAGCTTCCCTCTCTAAAGCCAAAAACACAGCATCCAGGGGACCGAACAGCATCTCAGGCTGCGTTTTACATGAACTTCAGAACGAAATAGCTCCCCACCTAAGCACCATGTTCAATAATAGCCTTGCATTGGGCTTTGTGTCCACTGAATGGCACACAGCAACAGTTATCCCACTCCACAAAGGGTGAGCCACCACTGATCCCGGGAACTATCGCCCTATTAGCCCGACGAGCCTGGTCTGCAAGGCCATGGAACGTATCATCATGGAACTCATAAACAAAGACATTGGTAACCTCCAAACTCTGAATCCCACCCAGTTCGGGTTTCTGAAAGGCAGATCATGCCTCCTGAACATGATCAACTTCTTTGAGGCAGTCAACAAAGGTGTAGATGAGGGTAAGGCGTTCACACAGCCTATCTTGACCTCGCCAAGGCTTTCAACACCATCCCCCATTCTGGAATTATAGCTAAACTCACTAAACTAGGTATAAATCCCTATGTCACAAGATGGGTTGCCAACTGGCTCACTGACAGAACCCACACTGTAAAAGTTGCAGACTCCAAATATAACCTCAAACCAGTGACAAGTGGAGCACCACAGGGTTCAGTCCTGGGACCTCTCCTGTTTGGTATCTACTTCTCTGAAGTACAGGCTAACACTGAAGACCTCTGGCTAACGAAGTTCACAGATGACTGCAAACTAGGAGCCATAGTCAAGTCCCCAAATGATGTGGACATCCTACAAAAGGGCCTCGCTGAGACAAATGCCTGGTGTCAGAGCCATGGCCTTAAGCTCAGTGCTAAAAAGTGCAGTGTCATCCCCTTTGGTAAAAACTCTGTACCCATGAACTACCACATAGGCAGCAATCTACTTAACACCGTATGTGTGATAAGAGACCTTGGGACCCAGGTGGACAGTAGTCTCTCCTTTAATAGTCACATCACCACAGTAGTCAGGAAGTCCTTCTATGTGGTACACCTCATCACAAAAGGGTTCTCATCCAGGAAAAAAGAGGTCATTGTTCCCCTCTACTCGACACTCATTATACCCATTATAGAGTACAATGCCCCTTTTGGAATGTACCTCACAAGACATTTGCAGCAGCTGGAAAGGCCACAGAAGTACCTCACAAAGAGGATTACTGGCCTCAAACAAACACCCTACACTGACCGTCTCAAAAAACTCCAGCTTTACTCTGTAGCATATCATCTACTCCGAGGTGATCTCTGCCTAACATACAAAGCTATGTTAAACCCAGAGCTGTTGGACATGCTACACCTAAAGAAATCCCAATCCCTCTGAGCTACACACTCTAGGGACCTAAACCTTGTCACCACAATAAACCGGACATGCTGGAGGGATAGATTCCTGTCCCAGAGACTTCCCATACTCTGGAACAGGCTACCCATCTATGTCAAGCAAAGTTCTTCATTAGCACTCTTCAAGAAAAATCTTGATGAGTGGATGGGAACTAGGAAATACACCCCAGGGATCACTTCTGTGTCTCTGCTCGACAGTGCACAGGAAAATAACTTTCTTGGGTGGCATAAGCCAGGAAACCTTGTTGGTTAGGCTTACTTAGGCCCTTGGGCTGATAGCCTAGTACCTACCTATGAACCTCTGTCTCTTTTAAATTCAGCATATTGCTATTAATTCTCAGCACTTCTTACCAAAAGTTGGATGGCTTGTACTCTTGTCTCAGAGTTTCTGAAGTATTGTCTGACATTGCTACGACAACTGTTGTTATTTCATTAGTACCAGCAAGCAGCTTATTTTTATTTTTCTGTCCAACACCATGCAAATTATTTCAAATACACTATCATATTTCCTTTTGCACAATTGAGAAAATGTAATTTTCTAGCACATATTCAAAAAAATGTACTAAGAGCAAGGGCAAGAGTTATGCTCATGCTTATGGCCATATCCACTAAATGAAGCTTGAATTTCTAATGATGTTTCTCTTGTCTCATTAGTTTACATTCAAGTGTATTGTTACATGGTTTACTTTTTCATGATAATTTCTCCTTCAACCCATTCTCTCATATCCTCCTTTTGCCTTCTTATTTGCCTAACACTTCATCTTACAAACATCCATTTCCTCAGTTAATTCTTTTAAATGTTATTTATTAATTTCACATGATCTGTACACATCTACAGGTTTTGTCAAGGTCTAGTTTTCCTAAAAGCCTGTCATTTCTGTCATAATTTCTCATATCACAAACTGCTAAGTCTGTTATCAGTGTATCAAGCAATATCTTAGGTTCATAGGTTAGTACTAAGATAACTGCCCTTGCGAGCCATTTTAAGCCTAGCCAATTATCCCTTGTGAGACTCAAACCCTGCACCTTGTGTATGTAAGGCAAACACCTTAACCATTAGGCCACCATCTAAACTGCATTTTCGCTGGACTTACAATAATTACTAAATTTCTATCTTACTGCTGTTTTGCCTCCCTCCTCTTCAAGAAATTAAAAGAGCTAATTACTTTAAATCTTCTTCTTCTTCTTGTTTTCTTCAGTAATAACAAAAATGTAGAATACCAATCTGTTTACACTGAGGAATAAATTGAGTGTCTGCATCTAGAACTTCCAGGTTCACCTACATTTCCTTGACTTGAGAGGCTTTCTGCTGACTATAGCTGGAGCATTCTGCCACTGAATATTATATGTCTGTACTTCTAAACACATTTGCTATCAAAAGCAAATCTATTAAAGTCATTTTAATATCATTTTGCTTATTTTTGTGGTTTTCAAAAAGAAATAAAGTAGCTCTTTATTATCATATTAGACCTTGGGAACTAGGAGGAATACATTTTCCAGATATTGAGTCATATATTAAAGCCTCCATTCTCAAAATAGTCATTAACTGGATAGATCCTAATTTCTCTTCTGCCTGGAAATCTCTTCATGCAGTCATATTCCTAAATGAAAATAAATTAGCTAGTAACCTCTTAGCAGATAATCCGAATGTCAGTCTATGGTATATTCTAGGCATCAAATTACAATATAATATCACAAAGCCTACTAAAGTAAACTTAATAAATCATATTTATAACATTTTCAGAATATTTACTAATTCAAACTTAGATGTAAAACTTTGGTGGGAACTATTAATTCCTTTCAGAATCTCTAAAAATTATACCAGTAGATCACACAAAAGAATATTTCAAGAGTGGGAATCAAAACTTTTCATTTGCTGGCTTCAATGCATAACAAAATTTAACAGTATTACAGACTCATGAAATAAGAAATATTTATAACATCTCAGACACTGATTGGATTATCTTACATAGCATTCTTTCCCATGCTCAAGATTTATGTAGAATAATAAATAATTCTTCATTTAAAACTATTCCTAAGCTGATATTTCGTTTACAGGATTTGATTTATAACAATCAGAATTGGCCTAATTTAATTACTAATCTTTATAAAATCCTGATAAACTACAAAACTATACCTAAACAAAAATTTTGGAAATTTATTGATAAAGGTCAAATATTAAATTTATCTTCAGAAGTCAAATCTGATCTTTTATATTCTGTAGAACTAACTCCTAATCTTCAAATGTGGAAAATATTCACATGGAAATTTTTGCACAGAGCTTTCTATACTCCCAACAAAGTTGTTAAAATACAATCATCCAGTACTTTTGTTTGTTGGAGATGTTTTTTGATATGCTCAGCTGATTGGGAACATTTTATTTATGATTGTATAAAAATTAACAAGTACTGGACAGATATTGGTAAATTTTGTCAAGTTTTATTTTCAGACTAATTTGTTTTATTTAAAATTCTAATTCTCTTGAATGTAAATCTCTACCTCCTTTTGACAATTTTAGCAGTGGCAAGAAAATGCCTAACCAGAAAATGGAAATCAGTTTATCCACCTACCATTGAAGATTTCCTATTATTATTAGAAGAATCAGCATATACAGAAATAAAAGTTAAAGAATCAAGAATCTTCCCCAGGAAATGGTCTATTAATCTTTGTATCAAAGTTTTTGGTTTAATTGAAACTCTTAAATTATTGTATTATCTATAATTCTGATTGAATGTTTTTCTTAAGTGTTTTGAATTATTGTTTTGGTAAATGGAAGATTCATTATTTCTTTTCTGATGGAAAATTTTCATTTTAGTCCAAATGTAAATAATGTATATAGTTATTTAACAAAAAATTATATTAAAATGATTGTATTATTTACATGTATTTAAATTCAATAAAATTTTTGAGAAAAAGAAAGCAAATCTATTTTTTAACGTCTGCAGGTCTGTTTGCCCACTCTTAACACCATGTGATGTGGGTCTGCCGGAATGGTAAGAAATTAAGTCTGAATAACCTTCATAAGGTCTTTAATCACAGTGATCTTTTTTAGAAGGCATGTGTGTCACACAACATGCAACTTTCTGTAGCATTTAAAGTTATATGCACTCTCTCTATATATATTACTTTGAAGCAGAAATCTTAATCAGTGAGCCATCTTACTGCCAAAAAAATATTGTGGAAAAAGGTTAAAATGAAAGACTGCTAACTAAAGGAAAACTGTCAGCATCACTTTAAGTAATTTTACACTAGTAGACTATGCATTTTTGAAACAATTAGGGTCCAAAAAACGATCTTTACTGTTCTGTTAAATCATACTGCATAGTTAATGTAAAGTATCATATTGCTACAATTGACAAAATGATTGCAGAATGACCAGGCACTCTCTCTCCATAACAATACTCAACTATACTATTTCTATATTGTAGTACTCTCTACATAATAGTACTCCACTATACTCTTACTCTATCAACCCTTCACTACCACCTACCATTACATAATACAAGGTCTCCTACTGCTACTGCAGAACTATATAATCCTACCCGGAGAGTGCGGTCTTATCCCATTGTGTATTAACATATACTGTTTGCATTGTATCATTGTTCTGTAAGCACATTACAAATGTACTCACTCAAAGCTACCCATGCACAGATTTGCAGTAATATGAAAAGTACTTTTATTAATATACCTATATGTAATGCCCACTCAGCATCTGTATTGTATGTTTTTCCTATGCTGTTGTAGTTTATTGTATATTTATCCTATGCAGATTTTACTTAGTTACCATACAACTGCTCTTTTATTTTGTTCCGTACTTAAATAACTTGTGTTCATTGCATTTATTGTACTAACCATTGTGGAGGTTTCTCCCCGGGCCTCCACTGAAAATGGGCTTCTTACCCAGTCGGACTCTCCCGGTAATCAAATGTAAAATAAATAAATAAATATTCTTCCAAAGAGTCACTGTAGTTACTATAGAGAGCCTTTATGCATCTCATACTGTTAAAATGCATCAAAGAAAGCAGAATTTTAGTTCAAGAGAAACAATGAAAGAAATAAAGAAAGAACAAAGTACTTTTGTTTTATGATGGAAATGTTGGGGCATAATTTTAAGTGCGTCTATATTTTAATAGCAATGGCTTTAAAATAAATAAGTAAATAAAGGCTCACTTTCTACAGCTAATTGAAAAACAACAAAGTCAGTGCCTGCTAAATATTAAGTGAATATTAGGGAGAAATCCAAAGGTTTAGAAATTTTTCACTGTTGGTTTCTAATGTCACCTTCATAGGAAAACTAAATGTTTGAAGAAGGAACATTATTTTCATCCTAGATGGAGGAGTCCTGTTATAGGTGAAAATAAGTTGAAATTTTTTTTTACTTCTGGAGGCAAATATTCGTGGCATACTTTTTAGATTAAATAATATTTGTATTCTACAAGTAAAGACTAGTAAGAAAAATGTTCATAGACATTCTGCCTTAACAACTCTAGAAAAAATATTTGAAGAGGGGAAAAACTGTCACACTGCAGCATATATTCATAATTCAAAAAAACTTTTATATCATGCAAGCAATGCCTCTTAACTAGGGAAGGAATTTAAAGCTGTAGTTATTTCACATGATTTGAGGGAAAATACTTACATGACATTTTTATGGACATTTTTTCCAAACTGGTAATATTTAACATATATCACTTCACAGATGTTTTCTACATATGTTTATTTAATGATCCTACATATGAGTAATTTGAATGCATGCAAAGCGGAACTTTAATCAAGAAACATAAAAGTTAAGTGCATCTGTTTTTGACTGAAAACAGTTAATTTTCTAGTTCAAATATTTTATTTGTGACTTGCAATAGCCTTAAGTACTTCATTTTTGTTACATACATTTCCAGGTTATATATTTTGATTGTGTTGTCATAGCTTGCTGTACCAGTTATGTGGCAATAGTTCATATTCTGACAACTGAGAATACACTGAACTATGTTAGTTGCTTCTCTTAGTGTCTTAAAACTTGTGGTTTTGTTAGGGTAGAGAATCTGGAAAGTTCTTCCTTCAGGCAGAGTCAGTAAACATTGCCTACTACACCATATACCAACTTCTTATTAGATTGTTCTGTTATTGTCATGTGTACTGATGGATTCCTGGAAATGCCTCACAGATGCTCCTATGCAAGGTGATTTTAAATCCTTGCTGTATACTTATGGAGGTTGGGGAGACAGACCCTGTTCAAGACCTCAGTTGTCAAGGCAATGGTAAAGAACCATGCCCCAAAGTTGAGTGGTGCACAACATTTTGTACCTATTTTTTCTTCCCCGTAGCTGTCACTCAGCTGTTCCCATATCCTCTCTTCATCCACCGAGTCCACATTAGCCACAGTTGGGATAACCCCAACACATGTCTAGGGCCCCTGAGGATATTGTGGAGCCTGATGCAGCATCATATTGCTACTGGGGAGTGTTTGTTCCTTAATTCTCACCCTTGCATGCTCTTGTCCTATCCTAGGGGGTGCAATGGGCTCTGTAACCTCAACCTCAGCACTGCTCTCCCCTAAAGTATGCATTCCATACATGCCCTCAGTCTCAGCCAGGAATAACAAAAAGGTGAATCCAAGAGTGAGACTTTCACCCCCAGGATGGGCACACCTATCTTCCCTTGCCATAACCTTAGACCCAGGTGACACTAACTGATCTTGGGTCACCTAGGCTACAGTCAATTTGCTGGGGGACCTCCAGGATGTGCTGGGGATTGTAGATGAGGAAGCCTAGTCTATCCTAAGCTGTTTTCTACCACTGCAGCCCAACCATGACATGTAGTTTAGAAACTGGATTGACAGATGGATTGATAGATAAACAGATGGATAGATGAATGGATTAATGGATGGAAGGATGGATGAAATTATGGCTGGATGGATGAATGAAAGGATGGATGGAAGAAATGATGGCTGGATGGATGGATGAAAGGATGGATGAATGGATGGATGGATGGATGGATGGATGCATGGATGGATGGATGGATGGACAGATGGATAGACAAATGGATGGAATTATGGATGGATGGATGGATGGATGGATGGATGGATGGATGGATGGATGGATGGAAGGATTGACAGACTGATGAATAGACAGATGGATGGATGGATGGATGGATGGATGGATGGATGGATGGATTGATGGATGGATGGATGGATGGATGGATGGATGGATGGATGGATGGATGGATGGATGGACAGATGATCAGGCTGAATGTGTGTGCTATACACAAAACTCATGCATTTCAAATGACTGCCCCTGTGTTGCCATTATTATCCTAATTCATCAATACTGGAAGACTCTGCTCTGCTCCCTCCTATATGTGAACCACTTAAGAGAAATGGTTGGTTCAGCTTTTCTGTTTTAGATGGCAAGCAGGCCACTTGCAACACCTTGCCTATTATAATTAAGGTACTATTTACAAGTATGATTTAACACATATAAATGGAATGTAAACTGCTCACCATATTACATGAACAAAACTGTGAACTATCAAGATACTGCATGTATTCTGCATCAGTTGAGTATTAGTGCCTGTGAATACATTTAAAAGCTGATTTTTACATGTATCACATACCAGTACAGTTATAAAGGAACTACTTCTCACTCTTTGTGAGTGTCAGTGCCAAATGTTTCTGCAGTTGTTGTATATGTTGAAAGATAAATGATTTGTTTGAACATAAAGTACACGTTTGCTTCATTGCTTAAAAAGGCTCCATTACAATAAATAGCAAAATGAGCTTCTCGGTTATCTTTCCAGCTGCCTTGTATGACATTCCTAAAACTGTTACAGTTCACCATTGTTTTCAGTATTCAGTTAAATGCTGTCTCTTTACAGCAAATCAATGTTTATTCTTTTTGTTTCTTTAAGTCATCCCCAAGCCGGAAACAATTTGGAGTGGCACCCAGAAATTACAAGAGTATATTTTCTTTTATAAGTACTGCAAATTTCTAGATGTCAAAAAATAATTTTGCTTCAGTTCTTTGGTTACTTGAATAGATTTAGATGTGTGTGACATATATCCATTTTACCAGGACTAATTTTTCAATGACACTTAATATCTTGCAGCATCCATGAGTAGTGAACCTTAAATAAGCAAATACCAACCTATTGTTCTTTTGTTGAGCTATTAAAAATAAAGGACAAAGGACCTATTTGTTATGCAATGTATTATATACCTAGAGAAGTGACCTACAACAAAGAACTACCTCGCTTCAAGTCTTCTAAATGTGTTACAGCATGCATGTAAGCATTCAACATTTGACTGACAAAACAGTAGTTATTGTAGATTTAGATGTTAATCTTCTGTTTTACATCAAGTGCTTCCCCAGGTCTTTCAATGAGAATACAGAACCTGCAGGCATTATGCTAAGAGAATAAAAGAGCTCCATACAATAAGAGATTGCTGCTCTTACTGTTATTGACAGCTGCTGCCCTCCTTACATGTGATTTATAATGACATGCACTCCAAACTAGAAGCTCCCTGATATATGACAACATAAAGACAGGAACAGTGTCCCTTAGCATAATTTTTAAACAATCAGCAGTCAGTGGATGCATTCATTCACCCCATACGATACGATATTACCTTCCCCCAACACTCCACCTCAAATGGACAAAACCTGCAATGTTTCCTCCACTGATGCTTAGCAAAGAACCACAACTGTTAGAACGAATGTTTGTTTTAATGAGGTATTGTTTATACTTTTTAAAATAATGATCATATTTCAGAATACCCAACAATAAAGTTAAAGCAAGGCTTTCATGTCTAGATAAGAGTAACAGACCTGTGTAAACCAAAATGCACTGTACTTCTGGGCAATCTGATTTCCCTTAATTTCTGCCTGAAATAGGTGTTCTTCCTTGAAGTCTATTAAAACATAATTATAACTCTAGAATGTTAACATCTGTTAAAACATAATAGAATTTTAGCATCTGTCTAAGTTTTGTAAACCAAGAAAATGTACTTAATGAATGAGGATGCCTGTTTTGAGGTATTGCCCAGCCAAACATACATGACAAAATATACATTACAGATAAACAGAGGAAGGAAATGACCACTATTATGCATAAACACAGAAGACAAATGGTTTATTGTAGTGCATTAAATTCTATAATATTAAACAACAAGAGAAAATGCACTTTTACAGTAAAACAGCTACAGATCTATCATGAGGAATCCATTGTACCTTTAAAAGCTACAGTGTGTTCTAGATGTTTTACACAATATTTTAGAGTGAATCAACTAAATCATTAAAAGTTTAATTACAGTTTTTGCCATGATCATATATCTACACTATAAGTAGCAGCCTTAAGCAGCTTTTATACACATTCCACTTAGGTGGAATGTGTATAAAATGGTGCTTATTGGCAGGATTCTCCAAGACACCTAGACAATACTTCTCAAGTGTCCAGAGTTTCACAGAATGTTCAGATTTTTGTCTCAGATTTTTGGTCTGTTCCTCATAAAAGTTATGTTTTTTCTGCCAAATCACTGAGGATTGAAGTCACTAAGTAATGACATACATTTGTGTTTCAGACTTCATATCCTTCAGAAAATGCATGCTAACACAAATCCTGTTATTCTATCAACTTTCTAAGTTTATAAATGCAATATTTAAATTCTGTCCAGATTTCCTGTACTAGGAGGTTGACAGATATGACCCAAACAGTGACCACTGTTGAAATATTATATGCAGTACTAATAGATTAACTCTGCATATCTACAAAGATAAAATTTACAGTCAGAATGCCACAAATAAGACGTACTACAGCATGTGAATGGTACAGAAAGTTATCCTCTATAGTCCTAGGTACATAGGTTTTTATCCCTCCTCCCCAAAATATGCTTATTGATAGGCTACTCCAAAGAAAACATATACATTGTATTTACCCTTGTGACCTGGTCATGACTTAAAAGGGTCCATTATGGCCATTTCACTTATCTGATTAAACAAAAGTTAAAAAGGAAAAGAGAGAGAGAGTAATGGGGAAAGTCAGAGCAGCAGACAGTCAGGTGGTCAGAATTCACGCAGCTAGGGCAACAGCTGTACTGCTGTCACATCAGAATTATGGCCTCTGCGGTCTGTCTGTAACAGATGGTATAGTTGAAACGTGTCTTTCCCTGCATCATCTGAGTAGCACTCAAGTCAGAGTCAGGTAATCACTTTGGATAGTCAACAGCTTGTACTGAAGCCCGTTTCAAATAATCACTGACTTTAGATAGGTAACAGCTCTCAGTTTTCTGCCTGCAGCATTACTTTGTAGAATGCATTAGATCATATGTTTATGGACATCTGACTTGTATTTTTGATAAAACAAACAGTAAAATGTGACTTACAGAGTTGTTAATTGAATCTCATCCACTGCAACTGTTACACTTTTATGCTTTATTTGTATTATTTTTATTTTGCTATATGGGCAACAGCAACATTCTGTTATGATTCAGTAAAAACTAATATTATCTACCATTTACAGCTGTATCACTATACATCAGGCTTTAGCCTAACCAGCCTAATATTATTAACATGTAATGTGACACTACGATTTTGGTGCTATAAGGGATTTTTACATTTGAGGCATCAATCCATTTAGACTCTGTAAAACATTAGATGAGGTAGTCCAGAGCTTTGTAAATGAAGGCTTCTTTTCTCTTTCCACTACTGATGTGTCATCATTATCCAATTGTTTTTTAGGCCGCAGTACACAGATGGAACTGCATATATGCAAGATATGCTAGCCGTTCATTAGCTCTTTAGCTATGAAGTAGAAGGTATGCAGTATCACATTAAGTATCCCAATCTCATTAACCACAAAATGGATGACTCATGAATTACTTCTGAAGAAGGACCTTTACAAACGAAATGCTGCTGTGTAAATGTTCATTAGAGTCATGAGTTTGCTGCTGTGGGAAGGTTCTTTACAGTTATTTTATGTCCAGTCTGTCAAGAGTAACATAAGAAAAAGCTGCATGAAAGAAGCTCACTGTAGCTATATACTACGTGTTCTCATATATATACTCCTTCCATCTTGTCTGCAGTTTATGTCTCCATATTTCCACCCTGTGAACACGTTGTTGAAAAGTAACACCAGCATTAGCACTGACTTATAATCACACATATGTAGATCATACAGATACATGTAAATACATATAATTATGTTAAATATTTTAACTTCTACAGCTCCTACGTAACTCAAGTACCCTTAGATCACAAGCGTGTGACAGAAGGATAGAGGGAAAGGTACAAGGAATAGTTATCTCACAGCCCACTATTGGGGTTTACATTTACACAGCATAAAATTACTAATAAAATACTACATTTGTTGAAAACCTATAAGCATGAAATGCAATTACTTCAATACCTTTTTTTCCTAATTAAGAAAAAATCTAAATCCTGTATATAAAGCAAACTACCTCATTTGAAAGCCTTATGAAAGCATTACTGACTTGCATGGTCTGTGTGAGATCTATCACATACATATGGGTAGAATGTGAGGTTACAGTTGCACAAGTTATAATTCATTTTAATGAATAACCTTGATCTGCATAGTCTGTCCACCAATGCCGTCTACTGTAGTCCCTCCGCATTTTCTCTGCTTTGCCCATGCTCTTTTGAATCCTTCATTTCATTTGCTCTTCATCATTAATTGTACAAACCTAGTTTACCAGTCCACCACTCCATTTATGAAATTGTTTTCCTTATGTTTAAGATAAATTTTCCCTCTCTTTAAAGACTATATTCCATCTTGCCCTACTTCCTTTCTTTTCTCACCCTGTTCCTTTCAAAGTCCCCTGAAGAATTTTATGGACCCGCTATATAAAATCATGTTTGCTTGTGCATAAAGTTAAAGTCTGTTCCGTTTTTTGAATAATGTCTCCGTCTTACCCTAGACTCTTTTCTTTTCTGGTCTGCTCCTTCACAAGCTCACTGAACAGCTTTATGAATACAAATCATGGCATATGCCCCATGTGGGGGGGGGGGGTGCAGGGCTTCTCAGAGCGTTGAGGTAATTTTTTTAATTTTTTATAATATTTTTGGTGTTTCAAACTTTGCTCATATGTTGTCGAACATATGAGGTTCGAAGTTTTGAAACTTCGAATATATAATATAGACCCAATCACAATCCCTCCTGATTCCCTGATTACTAATCACAGCAGTGTGTCCAGAATTTTGCTTTTCCTAGTAGTATTACATATTTACTGTACTGATCCTCATAATTTATTACCAGGTAACCTGATTTTACATTTCCTAGGAAAAATAGCATTAAATCCCAAATTTTGACTGTTGAGAGTATCAGAAAAACAGGGGATTTACATGAAATTTAATATTTTAGGCCAGTGCACTCATTCAACACAACCTCTATTTCTTCTTAAATTTACAATTTATTATATTGCCCGCTTATTTTACTGAGTGTTATGTATATAGAATATGCTTTAATTTTGTATCTATACAGAGGCACAAGAAAATTATAATGAAATCACAGTGAAGACAAGAAATTACACTTAAAAATGATGGGTATAACTCCCAGATGTCATCTTGTTTGAGAATAGAAATTCAAAGTCATTGTTTATTATTTCCTTATTTTCTCACCTCACCCTACAAGCATGTTGACTGCAGTCTGTCACTAATAAGTTAAAATCCCCATCATAATTACCCCCACAGTGTACCATGACCTGCCTATTCTGCATTTGACCAGAACATTATCCTATATGAATGCATCTGTCAGCCTGTAAGCCATATTAGTCCTTAACTCTCCCTTTCCCTCCCTCTAACATGATTACTAACCTGCTAGCATGATTACCAACCAGCTAACATGATTACTAACCTGCTAGCATGATTACTAACCTGCTAACATGCTTTCTAGCCTATTAGCATGATTACTAACCTGCTAGCATGATTACTAACCTGCTAACATGCTTTCTAACCTACTAGCATGATTACTAACCTGCTAGCATGATTACTAACCTGCTAACATGATTACTAACCTGCTAGCATTTGAAATCCCTTCATCTTTCCCTTCTTTTGCCTTCACTTGTTCTTTTACTTCCACCGTTTCATATATAATCCTTTCCATAATATATATATATATATATATATATATATATATATATATATATATATATATATACACTGTCACACCACCTCTACCCTTCTCATTTCTAAAAATCCCAAAAGCAGGCATTATCATGTTCCAGTCTGTGTTATCATTTGTTCTGGTTCCTTTTACACAACTATGTTGGTCTGTCCTGACTGCTATAACTGCCTGCCTACAAAACGCCTCTTTTTTACTTTTCATTTATATGAATCTGAATGTAACAAATATTGTTGCTAGAACTGAAATATTTAAATAATTTTACTGAAATAATGAATCATGTATGCAGTGCATTTCCTTTCCCTACATTTGGTATATATATAATTGTTTTATATGCGAATGTATCTCACCAGCTCCTATAGTGCCTTTTTTTTGTGATTTTCTGTTTTACAGCATTACATCTTTGTTTGGAACTTGCATCCTAAACTCAGTGACTTACAAACAAAAGGGGTTTGGGGTTGGTATAATAGTTAAGATGTTTACATTATAGACAAAAGGTACAAGGTTTGATTCTCATCTTTGTAAGGGACATTAATTAGGCCTAAAATGGCCCCCAAGAGCAGCTAGCCAAGTACTTGCCTATAAAGAAATGAATTAGCATCAACAATCCTGAAAGAATAAGTTTCATGTCTCAATAAATCGAGATAGACAGTAATGTCCAAACTAACATTCACCCTCTACACATAAGTTCCAGAAACTTCCTTACATACCCCTCTTAATAAACACCCGTGATACGTATGAAACCTATAAAGAGAAGCAACATACAAAAGGGTGGGAGGTATGAAACAAAACAAAACTAACATTGCTTGTGTAGACTTGTTATGCATAGTTTCACATTTCTATAATTAAAGGTTACATATTATTGAGAAATATCATGTAAAAGGTCATTATGCCATTTGTGGAAGATAGAACATACTCTTTCACTTTCTGTATATCATGCTGCAAACAGGTGACATTGCCGGCTATTTATCAGCCATTATAAATGTGCATAATGCTTCCACCTTTCCGATAATACTCATCATCTTCTTTCGGCTGTTTCCGTTAGGGGTCGCCACAGCGGATCTTCTGTTTCCATTTCTTCCTGTCCTCTGCATCATGCTCTTTCATACCAACTGCCTGCATGCCCTCTCTCACCACATCCATAAACCTTATCTTAGGCCTTCCTCTTTTCCTCTTACATGGCAGCTCCATCCTTAGCATCCTTTTCCCAATATACCCAGCATCCCTCCACAGCACATATCCAAACCAATGCAATCTTGCCTCTCTGGCTTTGTCTCCAAACTGTCCAACCTGAGCTGACCCTCTAATATACTGATTCCTAATCCTGTCCATCCAAGTCACACCCAGTGCAAATCTTAACATCTTTAACTCTGCCACATCCAGCTCTGACTCCTGCCTTTTCGTCAATGCCACAGTCTCCAACCCATATAACATAGCTGGTCTCACTACCCTCTTGTAGACCTTCCCTTTCACTCTTACTGGTACCCGTCTGTCACAAATCACTCCTGACACTCTTCTCCACCCATTTCACCCTGCCTGTACTCTCTTCTTCACCTCTCTTCCACACTCATCATTACTCTGAACTGTTGATCCCAAGTACTTAAACTCATCCACTTTTACCAACTCTACTCCCTGCATCCTCACCATTCCTCTGCCCTCCCTCACATTTACACACATATATTCTGTTTTAGCCCTGCTGACCTTCATTCATCTCTTCTCTAAAGCATATCTCCACCTCTCCAGGGTCTTCTCAACCTGGTCCCTACTCTCACTACATATCACAATGTCATCTGCAAACATCATAGTCCATGGGGCCTCCTGTCTGATCTCATCTGTCAACCTGTCCATCACTACTGCAAATAAGATAATACTGCCCAAACCAATTGACTTATGAACTATTGTATTTTACAGCATCAACTGAAACCTTAGTTAATGCTGGAGAAACTTTCACAAGTACTTGTACTGTAACTTGTATAGCTTAAAAATAAAGTATTGTTTATCTTGTCAGTTATGTAAATAGGCATGTGTTTTATAATTCTGTAGCCATTTCAAAAAACACACATCCCCCCAAAAATCATTTTAAAACATGAAAGCTTAGGTTTGACTGAGCAAAAGTGTGTGCCTAGATTCCATGTAGCTTATAATATGTGGAAAGTTGTTTATGAAAATGTGAAGAAAGTATGCCTAGATTTTTTTCTAATATAATACTGACTTAAAAATTATCTTTGGTTTTGCCGAACAGCTTTATTTTTTGTACTTCTTAATAGCATTTCAAATTTAACTTTCCACACAAAGTTCAATATTCAAGGATCTATGCAGGCTGCTATGAGCATAATTTTCCATAGGTGATAGTTATTTTAGGACAGATGGTAAATATATATATATATATATATATATATATATATATATATATATATATATATATATATATATATATAGTCTACTTTGGTTAAGCAAAATTACATTTACCCAAAATTCAAAAACACCCGCATAACTAAATATACTAACTCTGAGATTGCACTACACTGGGGATCAGGGCAAAGTTCACCCTGGTGGCCAAGTGGTTCGTTTCCCTTTAAAAAATATCTGTGTTCGTTAGTTTGGTAGATTAAGTGCTCGCTGAAGTTGTCTCGTATATCTGACGTTTAGGAAAATGTAATTTTCGTTGACCAAGGCAGACCCGTGTGTGTGTGTGTGTGTGTGTGTGTGTGTGTGTGTGTGTGTGTGTGTGTGTGTATGTGTGTGTGTGTGTGTGTGTGTGTGTGTGTGTGTGTGTGTGTGTGTGCGCGCATGTGTGTGCGTGTGTATATTTATATTCATATATATATATATATATATATATATATATATATATATATATATATGGATTCACTTTATAATCTCGAAATACCCACGCCCCCTCTACTTATATATACTAACTCTGAGGTTGCACTAAACACCAAAAGACAGAAAACCCACCACCACACATTCTACACCCCCCTTGCACAAGCACACATCACATACATACAAACACCACCACTCTCAACACAGACACACTCACACTTTTACCTACCTACCATAACTCACACCTAAAACTCCCCAACACACAAATAGATATATATGACACTTAGTTGTATACTCGTATAATCAAAATGCACAAGATCAACAAAAAGAGGTTGAACCAAATAAATTGAAAATTAAAAACAAAAACAGTATTTTAAGAGGGAGCAAAACCCTTGCATCCCCCACCCCTTTCTAATCATGCATACTAGCTCTGAGATCTCTCTGCAGTGGGAAAGGGCAAACTCCACAATCTCCACTGTTCATGGTCTCGCACAGAAGACAAGCCACACAGATGATCACATACTGCCAATTTGTTTTCTGTGCAATGACTGTACTATTTGATCACCTAAACAACACTCATATAAATGTATGTGACCACACACACACACACACACACACACACACACACACACACACACACACACACACACACACACACACACACACACACACACAAAGGTATAAAATAACAAGGGTGAAATGAGAATGCTAGACTATCAAGTCAACAATAACTCTTAAGATTATTCAATTCAGGTATTTCCAGCTGAGATTCAAAGGTATTTGGCACAATGTGAAGTACAAATTAACACAAATAGTGGCAACAGGTAGGGTGTGGAATGTTCAGAAACATAGTGCAGCTAGACAAAGTAAAATTCAGTTGGTGTGCAGTTCACTTACTTATATAGAGATGAAAAATGTCATTCAAATAAGACACGTCAATTACTCAAATGACCACAGCAAACACTGTACAGCAATTCAGTGATCGGTGGCACATATTTATTGGGAATATTGGTGAGTTTTGGTGTACAAGGCCACAAACACATTAGAAGTCACACTGGCTTACCTTCATTACATGTTTTAAAGGATAACATCAGATCCAGTGGCCATAAGTCTGGTCATCACAGCCATCCCCACTGCTGCTGAAGGTACAACTAGAAACTTATGTTCCAGCACCTAACAGACCAACAGATAGAGGTGCAATACTGGATGGACAGGGAGATCATAGGAGAGCTAGTTAAACTGCAATGCCCACAAGTGGAATCATGGGGGCCATTTCAGCAGTGGTAGTCTACCCCCTGAATTTTTTGCAGTGTCCCTTGCTCTGTGCTTCACAAAGAATATAATATTGCTTACCTGTCACAGCTCGTATTACACAAACTTATTATGACTGAATAGCAAAAACATAATCTGGTTCAGAAAAAAAAAACAGTTGCCCAAGACACCTTCTTCATTTTCCCTGCCTTACTGTGTCATTCTCCAAACCTTGTTCACTGTTCAGTCCTCCACATCACTAGCTGACCTACCTCATATTTATTAGTACACACATATGTCACACATACAATGCTAGTTTGTGTCCATCTAGTGGCATCCCACCTTTTGTATCTATACCACCCTGTCTCTTTCTGTCTGCATTTTATGATTAGCTGTCTGCCCATGCCACCTTCCCTTCCTTCCTCACTCTATACCTTCCCCAACCATCCCTTTCTACCTATCACACCAACCCTTCTTCTTCATATATTGTAAATGGGACTGTCAACCATACAAAAAAGTTTGCCCTTCCTTCCTCCTAACCTATCATACTTTATGATTACCCTTATACTGTATATGTTTTCCTCTGATTGCAACATTCCACTTTCTTACTTTCCTATCTCCCCTTTTCCACTTTTTAGTGATAAACTGGGTTGGCATTTTGCTGGGGTGATAGTCTGTAGGTTATCTGGAGTAGCTATGTGGTGTTTTACTATGTACATAGTTATACAGTACTGCAGGGAAAACCTAGAAAGATATAGGGCAGAGGCCATGGACAGATGTTAGGTAGACATCAGTGCCAGTGGTACAACAGAGAGCACACTCATCTTTGGTACAGAAGGCTGTAGGTTCTATTCCCACACCAGGTAGATCAATTGCTGACACTGCATTGTTGTATAAGGGGGTGCACTCCTAAGTGTGAAGTCTTTCAGGTGAGACATTAAACTGGGACCTCATCTGCCTGAGTTGGTGGTGGCTTATGTGAAAGTAAAAGATCTCATAGCACCTATCAAAAAGCATAGAGATCCTTTGTTTATATACAAAACAACTTTTATTTACAAAATACTTACATATTTACAAATGTACAAATATATAGATATATTTTTATTTTATTTATTTTATTTTATATTTGTTGACCGGGATAATCTGACTGGATATATGTCCATTTTTAGCAGAGGCCAGGGGAGAAAAGCTCCAAGACATAAAAAACGAAAAAAAGAACATAGTAATTGCATCAAAGCTCCAAGACATAAAAAAAACGAAAAAAGTACATAGTGATCACATCATAACAACATAAATATCATTGATAGTCATTTATAGTTAAAAAACATTTTGTAAAATAGATACAATACAAGAAACAAAGATTTTTTTTTTATATTGGTTCTCTAGGAAGTGTGTTTCTTCAGTTGATTAGTAGAGAGAAAAAACAAAGCAGTGGGGAGGTATACCAGCTGGGAAAGGTAGTCAGGCGAGATGAATAGTGTCAGTCTGGGTTGGTGCAAGGGCATAACCATTGTGATTCTAGGAAGATTTTTAGTAGCTTCTTAAACAGTGGGGTGGATGAGAGGGATGTTAGTTCACTTGGAAGCTTGTTCCAACATAGTGTTACCAACAGAGTTAGCAAACAGGCAATCCCCAGATTTGTTGTTGGATTTTAAGGTAGATACTAGTACCCTATTTGCAGATCTTAGGGTTGTTAGGTTTTTGTATTGGCTAATAAGGTTGCAGAGAATGGGAGTATTTGTGGGATGATGCAGAATCTTATGAATGATTGTAAGCTGCTGTATAAGAAGTTGACTTTGTAGTTCCAGCCATCCTAATAGTTTGAGATTCTGGCAGTGATGAGTTCTAAATGGGGATCCAGTGGCAAATCTGGCTGTTATTATAAGATGTTGCCAGTTTGCTGATATTGCTTTTGGAGAGGTTTGTATAGATTGGGAAGGCACAGAGAAGGGTGGAGATTAGGTGTGTTTGGGCGATAGTAGACCTAGTTGAAGCTGTGAGAAACGGTCTGAGTCTATAAAGGAAACCAAGTTTTCTATTAACTGATCTAATAGTTAGGTTAATTTGTTTGTCAAAGTTCAGATTATTATCAATAGTCACACCTAGCAGTTTGGTGGTCAAGTCAGGAGCTATTTTAGTCCCATTGTTGGATGTGAGTGTAAAGTTAATAGCAGGGGACTTTGAAGTGGGAGAGAACAATAATAATTTGTTTTTTTGGGGTTAAGGAGGAGACAGCATTGATGGAACCAGTTTTCAACTAAGTTGAATACTGTTTGGGTATTGGTTTGAAGCTCTGCAGGTGATGAGGTGCTACATATTAATGTCGGGTTGTCGGTGTCTTGTATACAGGTGGCCTGTGGGATGGATGTTTTCAAATCATTAATGAAAACAGTAAAGAGGAGAGGTCCCAGAATGGAGCCTTGAGGGACACCAAGGGAGATAGGGAGTTGAGTGGATAGTGGTTTTGTCCCAGAGTACTGCTTGGTGTCTATTTTCTAAGTAGGACTTAAACCACTGAACTGTTTGGGTGACAAATGAGAAAGACCTTAGGATATCTGACAATAGTTGATGATTCACCATGTCAAATGCTTTAGAGAGGTCAATGAAGAGGGCTGAGGACAGTAAGTTGTTGCAGTCTGAAAAGTATAGGAGTGCTGTTGTAGTATTGGCTAATGATTGGACTGTTCCAGAGAAATATTTGTTAAAAATATCAGCAATTTGGCTGGGAGAGTTCTGAGTCAAACTAGTGTGGGTAGGTGTTTTGGAGTGTCCAGGGTGGAGCAATTTATTTATTCCTGACCATCATTTTTGTGGTTTTTGATGTTGGGTCTGTTGGAATGTGAGGTAATAGTTTTTTTTTAAATCAAGGAATATTAATTTTTTGTGACATTTCTAAGCTGCGTAAAGTTTAGGTGATCAGTAGAGTTTTTAGTATGTCTTCATTTGGTCCAGGCTTTATTTCTCAGTCTCATATTTTTGCCTTGTTTCATTTGTGAGCCAAGGAGCAGGTTTGTTCCTAATTCTAACAGTGTGAGAGGGAGCATGGTGTTCCAGAATTTGTAAGAATTTATTTTTAAAGTATGTAGGGATTTTAGGGGTGACCAATTGCAAGCTTTAAGCTCAGCTTGAAAGGTAACTGGGTTTAGATTTTTCTTATTATGTGTAGTTCTACAGTTAATTTGATTGGGGATTGAGGCCTTTTGTCTGGATATAAAGGTCAGAGAGTGGTCACTAATATCATCGGGGAGTAAGCCTGTTTTGTATACTTGGGGATTACTGTTCACTAGTATCCAATCTAAGGTGGTTTGTTTGTTGCTAGGTTTATGGGTTCTGGTAGGGGAGGTGATGGTTTGATGAAATCCATAAAGATTGATGTGAGTAGTTAGATTTCCAGAAGTACAACATTTCCAGTCAATATTAAAATCCCCAAGGAGTTTGGTTTCTTGTGGGAAGGAGGTGGAGAGCCAACTGGGGAATGTATGAGCAAATAATGTATATGGATTTATTAGCATTCACTTGGAACTTCGATATTAAGATTTTGGCATTATTAGGTGAGGGTGGTTGAGTATCTAGTGAGGTGATCTGCAATCCAGATTTGAATAATATTGCTACCCCACCACCCTTTTTATTTAAACAGTCTAGTCTCAGGATGTTGTAGCCAGGTGGGATTATATCATTGTCTTTAGTAACTGGTTTGAGCCGGGTTTCTGATAGACATAGGATGTCAAAGGAATGTAAATCTAGCAGGGCGTGCAGCTGGGTGATTTTATTGTTAATGCTACGTATATTCAGGTTATCTATGAGAAGTGTGTTTGGGGTTTTAGTGGGGGTAAGTAAGGTGGAGGGATGGGTAGATTGGGAATAACATAAGGAAATGCTAGGGCCTGGGTTAGGATGAATGTCACCATGTAGTAGTAGGTGCTGTTGGGGATTCTGTGAGAGTTTCCCAAGTTTAGATAAGATGGGGTCAGTTTTTCTGGTTTGGAAGTGTTTAATATGGGTTAGTCTATGGAAATGTGGTAGAAGGTAGGATGAAGAGGATGTTATATTACTATGGGTTTGAGAGGCTGGAGAAGAAAAAGGGGTTGTTTGTTTTAAGGAGCTGTTAAGTTTAGTAAGGCTTAGGTGTTCATAGCAGGAGAGGCTGTGGAATAGTAGGAGTGTGGTAAGGACTGTGGACATGAAGAGTAAATTATTGTAAGCTAGAGATAGCCATAGTAGGATGGGATAGGACAGGATAGCTAGGAGGTGTAGGATGAGTAAAATAAAGTGATTAATGATTCTGGAAGGACAAGATTAGGATGTGTCTATGTAAAGAGAAGGATTAGGTAATTAGGGAAATTAAGTAAATTGGGAGTAATGTGATAAATGTGTAATGAGATTGAGTGAGCTGTTGGTTGATATGGGGTAGAGGTGTGGCTAAGAAAGTATAAGGTTAGGTGTTGTAGGGATGGGTGGGATTTGGGGGTAGGGGAGCGGAGTGAGACCACAGGGTGAACGGAGCGGGCAAGAGCAATAAGATAGGTACAGCAGAAAAAAGGTATCAGTTGTCTTTAAAGATTTGGCATAATAAAGTAGAAATGAGAGTGAAATAATGAGAAAAGGTGCGTTATCTTATCTAAGATATATGGCTAATTATTCTGATAAGAGTGAAATTCCCTAATAGATTGGTATGGGGATAAGAATTATGGTCTAGAGGCTAGGGACTAGATTTAAGAACTTTGGGAATACAAGGTTAAAAAACTGAAATAGAGAGATTGGTAGAATTGTGCCACCTAGTGGACAGAGGGAGAATAGCAACTAGGAGAGGTAAGTAAGATGGTTTTTCCAGTGTAAAATAAAAATAATCTTAGGGAAAAAATACTAGAGGAGGAGTTTGGCTAGGGTCTGCGGTGGGCTGCTGACTTTCGCATGGAGGGGTTCACAAAACACTATAAGCATTCAGATAAAATTAGGTAGTAGCAACATACATGTACATTTACTTTAGGATAGAGGCTTTTTGTGAAGCCTGGCAAGCAGTCAGCTTCAGGGGTGTCTTCAGGTTAACAGGTGGTTTTCCTTTTAGTTTTTGAGGCAGGGAGGGAGCACCTGGAACACTGTGATGTACATTTACTTTAAGATAGAAGCTTTTTGTGAAGCTTGGAAAGCAGTCGGCTTCAGGGGTGTCTTCAGCTTAACAGATGGTTTTCCTTTTAGTTTTTGAGGCAGGGAGGGAGCACCCAGAACACTGTGATGTACATTTACTTTAGGATAGAAGCTTTTTGTGAAGCCTGGCAAGCAGTCAGCTTTAGGGGTGTCTTCAGGTTAACAGGTGGTTTTCCTTTTAGTTTTTGAGGCAGGGAGGGAGCACCCAGAACACTGTGATGTACATTTACTTTAGGATAGAAGCTTTTTGTGAAGCCTGGCAAGCAGTCGGCTTCAGGGGTGTCTTCAGGTTAACAAGTGGTTTTCCTTTTAGTTTTTGAGGCAGGGAGGGAGCACCCGGAACACTTTACATGGGTAAAGTCAAGCAGCTCTACCCATATACAAATCTATTTACACATATTCATAATTTCCTTTACAGTCATACAAACTTTTCATCCCTATTAGACCCTCACTCCTTTTCCTTAACCACCATCTGATTTTACTTAATATTGTTGCTAAAATCCATTTATAGGTTTATAGGTTCATAGGTTGGTACTAGGCTATTGGCCCTAGGGCTTATACAAGCCTAGCCATAACAATTTCCTGGCTATTTCTTCCCACAGTATTTACTTCCTTGGACCCCTGTCTAGCAGGGTGACTGATGTGATCTCTGGGGTGAATTTCCTATCTCCCATCCAATCATCAAGGTTCCTTTTGAAGATGGCCAAAGAGGCACTTTGTTTGACATGTATGGGCAGTCTAATCCAGAGTCTGGGGAGTCTCTGGGTCAGGAACCTATCCCTCCTGCATGTTTTGTTCATTGTGATGACAAGGTTTAGATCCCTGAAGCATGTGTCTCTGAGAGATTTGGATTTCTTTAAGTGTAGCATGTCCAACAGCTCTGGGTTTGACATGGCCTTGTATGTTAAGCAGAGATCGCCTCTGAGTAAACAATATGCGACAGAGTATAGGTGGAGTTTTTTTTAGATGGTCAGCATAGGGCATCTGCTTTAGGCCTGTGATTCTTTTAGGGAAGTATTTCTGTGGCCTTTCCAGCTGTTGCAGATGTCTTGAGAGGTACATAACAAATGGGGCATTGTATTCTATAATGGGTCTAATGAGGGATGAGTACAGTGGGACAATGACCTCCTTTTTTCTGGATGAAAAACCCTTAGTGATGAGGTATGTCAAATAGAAGGATTTCCTGACTGTTGTGGCAATTGAAGGTGAGACCACTGTCCATTTACCATTTACCATTACACATAATTTCATTTATTCTTTCATTCCATATGACCCATATAACATAAAATAATGTTTTATCTATTCTTTTTTTATATTCTTTACTTCTGTTCTTATAATAACCATATTTATTCATTTCCATGTTTATTTATACACTTCTTTTATATCTTTGAAAAAATAATCTTCTTTATATAGTTTTCCCCATAACCTTTTTACTCTTGTACATTTCAAAAACACATGTTCTTTTTCACAATGTAAACATAGCCGATCACCTTTCTTTTTATATGGTATATTTAATTTTACTGGCAATTTATCTCCAGAAAAAAATCTTGAAATTTTACTTTCTCATTACACCAATTGCTTATTTTATAGCTTTATATTTTTTTCATCTGATACATTTTCCCATGGTTTACATAATAATGTTTTATCATTACATTCTTCTATCATACTTTTCTATCTTTTTTTATTTCATCAATGTTTATTTTCCACTAATTCTTGGTAATATTTTATTTCTTCATTTATACTCTCTTTTTCCCTTTTACTGTTTTTTACCATATCCCAAAATTTATCATACTTATACTTATACAATTGTACTACTAATCTCACAGCTTTTTCATTTATCCACTTTACCACTTTTCACAAATTTAATGAAGCAGCATATACCACTACATTAATTAACCCTAAACCAACTTCTTCTTTATTTACATCCAAAACTTGTCTTTTCACTGGGTTGCCATATAAATGAAAAAAATAATCTGCAAAAATTCCTTTTCAAATAACGTTGGCAACATAAATACACTTGCTAAGTGTGCTGTTTTCCTCATCAGTACTGAATTTATCAAATAAACCTTTTTCTGAATGATAATTTATATGTTCTCCAGAAAAACAAGTTTGTTTTATTTCTTATGCTGCATTTTCCCTTTAAATTATACTTACACGTTTATTCCCAAATTTTATACCTAACACAGAAATTTAATTCATCATAAAATATATACATCTTTACTGCATCACCTAAACCTTAACTTTTCTTTTTATTTAAGCCATCCATATCACATCTAGACACTCATTGGTGCAAATTATTACTTCTTTTATCCAAATTATGTCTTTTGTTATTTATTATAATGCCATCTGCATATGTTAACAGAACTGGAATTCGTAACCCTTCAGGTGTTATATACCTTGCTTCCTTCATTTTGTAATTTATTTCACAATCTATCACATTCATAACTAATGCAAAGAGTATGCAATTCATTGGACATCCATCTTACATCATATACCTCTTGGTTTAACCAGCCATTTACAAGCATTTTTACTTTATTATTACTATATTCTGACAGACATAATTTCCTAATTTTCTCACTGATATTATATTATTTATTACCCATAAGATTTCATGTCCAATTGTGTCAAATGCCTTATAATAATTACTATTCAATACTATCAGTCTCCAGATTTATCATTGTCTTCTATCTATATTCTTCCATATGAATTTAAGTACTCCACTACATAATTCATTATACATAAAATCTTCATTTGACCATTCATTCAAAATCTTTAAAAAATATATTTTTTACCAAACTATTACATTTTTATACATTTCATACCCTATTCCATATGGTCCTGCAGCTGAAGCTATATTTACTTGTCCTAATACTTTATCTAGCTCATTTAAAGAAATATATTTTTCCAACTCTTTATTCTCTGTTTCTGTTAACTTTTTTACTTTCCATGATTTTTCACTATCTTCTTTTTTCTTTAAACATTTTTGTACATATTGTACAACGCTATTCACAATCTTTTCCTGAGTTCTTTCTATTTCTCCATTTACATATTTTATTTCTGTCATTACTCTACCATATTCCTTTACTATTTTTTTAAAGTAACATGATACTTCTCTTTTTCCGTGTAAAAATATTTGCTTACATAACAATTCTTACATTTTTTCTTGATTTCTTTCATATAATTATTTTTCTTTGCCAAAGTACTTTATATCATTATGTTCTAAATCTTCCCATGCCTTATTATATTTTCTTTTATATTTTTCTTTCTCTATTTTTCTCACATCATGTTGCCACTGTAAAAAAAAAATTTGTATATTTCCTTAAATATTATCCACCATTCAGACCAATCTTTTAAAATTTTCTCATAGTAATATGATGTTTCCGTAACTGTATTACTAATCTCTTTCCTTCTTCATTCCATGCTTTTTTATTTATCATTTTTACCTTTTTGCCTATTTTTTATATATTCCTTGTTTTCCATTATCTATATCCATGTTGCAACATGATCAGAACATTGTGTTGCACCTACTTCCCCTTCTCCTATAACTAAATCTTTCAATACAATAAAATAATCTATTTCAGTTCTATATATACCCTTTTAGTAAGTCCATGATTTTTTGTCACAAAGTGATAACTTACCACATCTTATAGATTCTAACATTCTTCTTATATAATTTCCTTTCTTTTTACACTTGCCTCTTAAATCACAGTTTAAGACTCATGTTATTATAATATTCATATGTATCACTTCATAGCCTAAATCTGATAAAAGAAGTGTTCCCTTTCCTTACAATTAGTATAAGCACACATTGTTATAATTCTATATACTTGTTCTTTGCAAATTAAATCTACAATGGTTAATGTTTCCATTTTTGCTGAAGTTAGCTCCAATATCTTTACTGTATTTCTACAGAATACAGCCATTCCAGAACATCTCTCATTTCCCAAATTCCAGATTAACTTTCCTCCCCATAGTTTCCTTGTTTGTAATCTTTCTTCTTTTATTAAGTCTTGTGCCTTCTAATATAATTACATCTACATAGGTTCATAGGTTGGTACTGGGATATCTGCCCGAAAGCATATATTAGCCCAGCCACGATGTGCGGTATTCACCGCCCCCTTTAGTAGTTCCCTAGACCCTTGTACTAGCAGCTAGTACCTTTGGCCCCTATCCAGTAGTGCTGTTGGTGTGATCCCCGGTGTGAACTTTCTGTTACCCATCAACTCATCAAGGTTCCTCTTGAAGAGTGATACATAACATGTATTACACCACTCCAAAATTCCTATTCCTCATTATATTCTTAATACTATTCACATTTACAGAAAGCACTCTAAATTTTTCATTTTCCCTTTGATTCTTCATTCTATAACCTCACAGCTACTTACTAAGCTAGCTTTCTTAATAGACCATTTAAGCCTAGCCAATTTCAATCTCAAAGGTGAGAATCAAACACTGTATCTTGTGTCTCTAAGTCAGATACCTTAACCATTATACCAACCCTCAATCTTTATATATACTGTATCTTTCTTCATCCGTTTCCTTTTTTTTTCTTTGTACTTATCCCTTAACATTTTCTTTTTCTGTCTTTTGTCCTTTTACCAGTTTCGTTAATTTTTTTCTTTTACTACCTCCCAGTTTGTGTCCTCTTCATCACTTATTTCAGACCCTTCTTCTATGTCCTCTCTATTATTTTTCTCATCTAATTTTTCTTCTAGTTATACTCCTTCTATAATTTCTTCTCTTTCTTTTTATTTTTCCATGCTCTTATTTTCATTTTGCAACCCAATAATAAATGTCCAGTTTTATAACATTTCCATTCACACTTTTTGTATTCTGTCCTGTTTCCCAACAAATATTGCATTTTCTTTTGTCACAGTTACTTATCACATGTCCTTCTTTTACACACACACACACACACACACACACACACACACACACACACACACACACACACACACACACACACACACACACACACACACACACACACACACACACACACACACACACACACACACACACACACACACACCATGATTTGGGCTGTCCCTAATATTTTATGACACCCCTATTCCCCTATACATTTATCATGCTTGGTATATGTATAATGTTTTTCAAGCACATGTGCTTAGCAATTTGCATTCAAAGATTTTAAATTTTTTAATTTTAATAAGATGAAATGGATCCAGAAGGAAACGTGAAGCAGTGAGGAAGTGAATGATGAAGGTTGTAATTCTCCATTGTATGCATAGCTGGATCTAGCACAAGGCTCCCACTAGTTAGGAACGATTGTACTTGAGGTCTATTTTTATTTTTATTTTAAAACTGGCATGAAACCAATTAAAAAAATACAGCTGCCCATTCACATATTATGGGGAAATTAAAGCTGGCGTGAGAGGTCATGCCATTTATCAGCACGACTTCTCATCTGTACCCCTACAAACAGAGCCAACCTACATCCCATTACTATGCAGTTTAAGTACTTGTAATCAGCTGCCCTTAACAACTGATCTCTGTGCTCTCTCAGCAATGTCTAGTCATATGAATAGAGGATTTTCTGTTGCATGCATGTGATTTTTTTTTACTTGCCACTGGGAAACCCGATGAGTCTATGGGTGTAGGTGCTACCCATCCCAGTGATCCTATTTATATTTCAATTTAGTTATTTAGTTTTTGTGCTGTTGACATGGGTCCTTGCCTTATATAGCAGACGTTATACACTACTGTGGCAGTTTTTTTACTACTGGAGATCATTCGTTGCAGGTGATGATCACAAGAAGTGGCTGTCTGCCGAAGGGTTCAATCACTGGACAAAAGCAAAGGACATTTAAGTTAGTCACAATAAAATGGTCATTGCAATGGTTTAGTGAGGTGGGTAATAGCATATACTGTCTGACAGTTACTACTTTAAATACTTGTTGTCACAGCCTAAGATCAGAGAGATACACAGATAGTGGCTATCTTTTCTGGGGGTAAGGAGGCAGAGTATGCATGAAAGCTCAAGAGATTTAAGTGACCTTTTAGCTTATAGATAGTATCTGTGTTGTGAATACGAAGATGAAATTCAATAATGAAGCCACTATGCTTTTCGTATTTTTTACAGTCACTCTCCAGAAGTATATGCAGACAATGGTGGTTATGTTTTTGGAGGGAGGCTGTGCATAAGCAAAGGACAATTATGTTTCACACAAGACAGTTCTTAATATGACTAGTTTAGCGAGGAAGGGGAGTATATATTTGTCCAAAAGCAACATGTTGAAATAAATGACTTTGGTCATTGTTTTACTTTCTTTATAATCAAATATCAGATGTGTACACAGAAGGTAGATGCCTTTTGGAATAGGGGTAAGTAAGCATGCTGTATGCATAAAGCACATAGTCATCGCATGGTCACTGTGGAATAAAAACTACATGTTTTTTGGAGGGGAGTGTATGTGTCTAACAGCAGCAAATTAAAATATATTACAAAGGCCATTATGTTTTTTATTTTCTTCTCTATGAGACATCTGAAGTATAGAGAATGTATGGATCATTTTGTTGGCAGTTACAGGCTCCCACTTGAATGATTATTGATATGGTTTGTTGGGGGCGTGTTATCTGCCAAGGAGCAATGAAGCTTTTATATTTATGGGATGCCTTCATAGTCAAAGGTACTATAACCTCTCAGAAGGGGCATATATGTTCCACTGGGACAGGATGTTTGTGTGTTTCATTACCAAGTATCTGATAAGAAGTGTGTATTTTTTATTATAAACTGCTTTAGGGGAACTAATATATGCTGTATTTCAGAGGATTTTGTTGTTGCAGTCTGGCACTATACTCAGTTTCCACCTAGGGAGGGCTATGAAAAAATTGCTTGTAAGACTGTGTGAAAAAAGATACAGTATATATATATATATATATATATATATATATATATATATATATATATACACACTAAATCCTCATTAGATTAGAAGCAAAAATAAATTTTATTTCCCCAACCACGGTAACACGTATTTTATTTTGAATAAACTGAAGACCACATTCTATGTACTTGTTCTATGTAAATCAGAAGATACAGTGAAGTACTTGAAAACAGAATGGCCTTCTTCAGTGTGATTTGTATCCCAGAATCTTATTACAGTTCTCCATTTTTTATTGTAAACTGTGTTCATGTAACTGAAATGTATTACAATTGCCATTATGTTATATACAGAGGGTTTGCTGTCAGTGTGGCACTTTACTTGGTTTCCACCTGGGGGCTATTTGACCCATGCAGAAATGGCCAGGTAAAAATAATGTCCAGAATATATGTGCCGAAAGTTCTCATTATCAGAAGTAAAAAATCATAAATATATTTAACCAGAGAAATACAGCTTTCAGTTGTAAAATGTCATAACATGAAATCTGGGGTTTCATTTACTTAAGATGGTTGTCTCAAATTCAAAACTGAGCTATGGTGAAATTCATAAGGATAGAATATGAGTCTTAGAAACACATTGTACCTAATCATCTTATTGTTGCTACCATAAAGTTTCATGATGAAATCTGAAACAGGAACTGAGATAGCACATTTCATAGATGGTTGAGGCTTTGGTACACATGCCTTTATTAAGGCAGTCTGACATTTTGCATTGCACTCAGTTTTCATTGTGGGTGCAATGCTACACTTCTGCTCAGTACACACTGAGTAGAATAATTGCCTAGAATACTTCTTTGTTGATTTGTAAATACAGAAGAAATACAATTCTTGCATATTTTTCTATTAAATATTTTGTTTTCATTTGCAACATGCTATAGTTAACTTGATAAATGTTTGAGCAGCTAATGCTGTGAGGTCAAATTCAGCATATGGCTGCACTGAAACTCCTAAGCGAAAAATTTGAATCTCATATGATTTTTGTACCTGAGCATCTTGTTGTTTCTGGTCTCCTTTGCACTTTGGTTTTGTTAAATCAGGTTACTAACAGAACGATGGAGGACATTAGTCTGGAGGGATTTTGGACAGTGACTAATGCAAACAGGCATATTAAATATTGTGTAACAGAGATGGATCATGGTCAAATAAAGCTCTAAACAGGTTGAGGACCCAAGGCCCTCAGTAATGCAAATAATTTACTTGGCCAATTCTCTCCAATTACCATGATTCCTGACACAGATCAGTATCTGAACAGCAATGACTGGATATCAAATGAGGTGGCCGATACATTACACTACAGACTCATAGACTGGACCTCAGTTTCCATTGCTATCAGCTACCCAGATGTATGAGATAAGTTTAAGCAATCTGTGGACCACACTCAATTTGTACAAGATTTCTTCAGATGTTTCATAATGTCTAATAAATGGATTTAAATCTGGAGAAATAAATGGAATCCTTACTCATTTTAGTTCACTAATATTAGATGTACAGCTACGGTAGGGCAAAGGAGGCAGCCATCCTGGGTTGAAGTTTTTTTGGGGACGCAATTCTCATTAATTTCCATACTGGCATTTCAGAATGCCAGCATCAAAATACCACTGTTAGACAGGACTAAAGCTCTTGCTTTAAGGCTTCATTTGTGGTGTAATATGTAGCAAACTGTTTGCCGCAAATGTGGCAGACTCATACATGCTTCTGAACAATAATAAGATGAAATAAACTCATTTTCTTATAGATATCAACTTTGTCACTTACTGAGAAGTTTTCTCTATAAACCAAAAATAGACATGCTCTTATATCACTTATCATTCAGAATTTGTATGTGATTATTGTAACTTTTGTTCAATTAACAGATGTTTTCATGAAATCCTGTTTCTGTAAAGTAACAAGATAATCAATTGCTGACAGAAGCACTAAATTATTTTTTTTCACTATTAATAATAATATGCAGGTGGTCTCATACATTTTCTCATGGGAGATACTGAAACAACATAGTTATGTCATTGAGGTACATCAAAATATACATGACATGATGCTAATGAGACAAATTAGTTATGATTTTTATATGTTTCTGTTAATTGAACATCCGACCATACCTTACATCAAGGGATTACCCAAGATGCATAAAGGTATAACACCTCCCCCACTACATCCCATAGTAGTTGGACATCACTGGGTCACTGAAAATATATCTATCTTCATTGAAAGAAAATTGAAACCATTAGTTATGGAAATTCCGACCATTTTAAAGGACTCATATCAGCTTCTTGATAAGCTTAGGAATTTAGAATCTAGTATATTAGAAAGACATTTGCTAGTCACTCTAGATGTCAAGAGTTTATTTACAGCAATACCAAACTCCTATGGATTGGAGGCAGTTAGATTCCTATTAAACAAAAGTTCTAAATATAAAAATCATGAACAAATTTTATTAAATGCTTTGTTGGAGATGGTACTCACTAATAATGTTATGATGTTCAATGATTTATTTTACATTCAACAGTGGGGGGTGGCCATGGGCACCCCCTGCGCGAATACCTATGCTAACTTGGCTGTTTACAAGTGGGAAATTACATGTTTATTTACGCATCATAATTACAGTAAGGTCCTTGCATATTACAGATTTGTGGATGACATACTTTTGATATGGGATGGAACACCAGCTGAACTGAATAATTTTGTATGTGATTTAGAAAAAAAACAGATTTTTTAAGGTTTTCCATCGAATATTCAAATTCTAATATCAATTTTCTTGATCTGAATATTAAAAAAGATGGACAAGGTAAATTAAAAACGTCACTTTACAGGAAAAAATGCTGGAAAAACACATTATTACAATACGAAAGCATGCATCCCAGATTTATTTTTAAAAATATTGTTAAGGGACAATATACAAGGATACATAGGATTTGCCAAGAAGAAGATGAACGTAAGGTTGAATTTAATAAATTAGAACAGTTTTTCATAGATAGGGGTTATAACTCTGAAATGGTTGCTAGAACAAAAGAGATATTTGCTGATAATGACTTAAAATTGACGAAACAAAATACTTTTTATAAGTATAATAGACATTTTACACAACATGATTCACACAAAGTCAGATGTATAATTAGTTACACCAGTGACAATAAATACCTAACAAATATCATTACAAAAAATTGGTCGATTTTGGTTACCAGTGATGAAATTAGACAAATAATAGGTGAAAGACCCACCTTCACTTATAAAAATACAAAGAACCTAAAAAGAATACTATGTAATGAAAAGATGAATTATAATGTGAATAATAGACATAGTATAGGCACCCTTCCATGTGGAAAGTGTAATTCATGTCAATGGATATCCAAAAATAAGAGTTTTCTACATCCTGAACTGCTATTTAAATTTGATTTTAGATGTTCAGTGTACTGTGACGATAACAATGTTATATACCTAGCCACATGTGAGATATATCCTGCCTTCTATATAGGCATGACGACAAGAAGGCTTAGAGATAGAATACAGGAACATCTATATGCATCAGGAAAGCAGATTCTAAGAATGCATTATCTAAACATGTTATAGAGTATCCAGAACACAAGTTTACTTTCAGGGTATTACAAAAAAGATCTTTAAACAAGAGAAGGGGTGACAACTTTAATGATCTAGAAAATCTAGAGTTAGACTGGATTTTCAGGTTTCAGGCACAAAATTATCCAGGCCTGAATACCTATGTCAGTATTAGATCGTTTTTAAAGAAACGAAAACATCATTGATTAAACAATATTTATATATACATTTTTATTGATTTTCATTAATATTTATAGATAGTTCAGCTATACAGATCTAGGTCTATTGAACTTTATTTGTCATTTGTGCCTTATACACACAATTATAGGTTTCATTCCTTCATATGGTTAAGATATACTATACATATCTTAATATAGTTTGTACATGGATTATAAATTATGATACAGATGCACCATTTTAAAATTGATATATAGTTAGATCATAACATTTATTATTTATTTATCTATTTATTTATACAGTTATAAATTCGTTTGACTATAAATATGTACTTATATTTATTGATTTTTGTATTCTTATATATTTATTGATATTTATTGATATTTATATATAGATACATCATATATATTTATAAATATTATTATTATTGTATATGTATTGAGTCCAAATATATTGTTATTTTATGTAATATATAATATTTAATATATATATTCAATATTTAATACAGTAGATTACAATAATAATAATAGTTTTAAAGACTAATATTAATATTTTCCAAAATATATAAAATTGATAAAAATATTTTATATATATTTATTTATTTAATTTTGGACAAAAATAATAATAATAAAAATATGAAATAAAACCTATAAATAACAACAATCTATACAAGTTCATTTCTATACAGTTATAGAAATATTTATACATGTTTATCTTTTACATTGAATATTGAGTAATACTAGACTATGATATATACCCTCAATAAACATTCATATAACTTCGAATAACTGTATAAGTTGGTTATGTAGCTATGTTGATGCTGATTTTTAGATGTATCTTTAGATTTATATTGTTTTAATACATGTTTTTTAGATGTTATTGAGTCTGTGAGACTTGTTTACCTATTAATTTATTTATTTATAAATTTTGACAACTTGGGTGTGAGGTTTATGTACAACAATATATTGATTTTTTCAACCAAGATGTGACATACTGTCTTATATTTTATTTCTAAAATCGGCAGCTTCTTTGATTCTGTTTTGATAATTTATAAGCTTCGTTTTTGTAAGAAGCTTGCATCGGATCACGTACTTGTACCTTTAAATGTATCAATTAACATTATGTTTAATTGAATTAATTAACTAATTAACTAATTATATTGTACTATATATACAGAGAGATTATTATTGTTTTTTATACTTATCTGAAGAAGCGTGCCTCTGGAAGCACGCAAAAGCGCTCATTTCATGTAATAAAGAGTTCGTTTTTATTCTACGTGGTGGTTGATCTACAATTTCTTCATTACATCATTTTTGGTTCCTGTTTTGTGATCAACTTTTAAGGGAAGGGTCTGCTACTTTATTCTTTATAGTTATGTCATTGTTTTGTTTCTGAAGACAAAGAAGAATAGAGACTTGAATGGTAATTTGCAGAAAACTGATTAAAAATAATACATGAATTACATAAACATTTAGGGGACAAATGCAGTACTTTATGGAAAAGTTTGTTATCTAAAAGAAGTTTCATGAGTAATCATCTAGATAAGCAGCAAGAGAAATAGGCAAAATGTGTAATGACTGGCTAACCAAATCCATGCTGACAAAACCACAATCTATATAGAGAATCTAAATGATGACCATAATAATCCTTTCTTACTTGGATACACATATGTAAAGAATACAGTTACAATTTTTATAACTCACAATAGGACCATAATACAGTTATCTTACATTAACGGTTAAAAATTACCTATTTTAAGGTTCTGACATTCCTATTCAAGGAATTAAAGAAGTGAGACATGGGAACTGGGAAAGCCTAGACTCAAACAGTTTCTGTATTGACATTTATTCAGTATTACAGGATATACTGTGATTATTTGTATTGAATTATTTCAATGGTTTGCACTCCTGGATTCATGCCACACCTATCAATGATTTTGGTATAAGTAAGTATTAATAAAGAAAGAAGGGAAGCCAGATTTAGGTATCTTAGATTATACACCTGTCTCATTATAAATCACTAACTAATAAATTAACTACAAAACTAACTAATACTGGAGTAAGAAGAGTGTGTAATTATATTGTATCCACTGAATAATATGGCTTTATTCAGGGCTGTAAAACTTCAGATGTGAAAGTTACTACAAGTAATGCCTGAAGCAATTTCTCTTGATGCATTTAAAGGGAATGTGTCTATTATGGTGAATGCAAGAACTTATGATCTAATAAATAGACATTGTATAGACAGACTGTTTTATATTATAATACTCCTGATAAGTATCTTATAATTACTTAAAATCATACATTGAAAAATGCTAGCTAGTTTACATATTGATTACACTAAAGACTTGGGTCATACACAGGTGTCCACTTGCCTCCACATTTGGGTCATACATGAGTGTCCCCCATCCTCCATCTTAGATATACTATGAAGTTTTGCTGCAGATCTGCATTTTTTCCAGACGACTATGAAAAAGAATTTGTAAAAATTTCTATTTTTTTCAAGAGATTCTGAGGTATATTAGGCCTTAAAATCATTCAAGGAAAATTCTCTAAACTAATAACAAAATATACTCTATGTCTAAAGGCAGTAGATATAATTCCTAAAGTAGAACAATTACAGTTCTGGGAAATTACATTTACCTCTAAAATAATCAAACAATGACATTATATTATAATAATTACTATTCAAAATAAAGAGTAAATTAGATTCCTATGAGTACTATTACTTTTCCTTATGTAATGAGCAAAGAAGATTAGTTATTCAGATTGCTATTTGTCTATGTATTAAACCTATAACATTGCATGAGAAAAATTATTGTGGACCACCCTGGTCTCACATTCAGTTAAACATTGCTTCTCCCTTATAGACAACAAATCCATCAAAACCACCTAAAAGCAGAATAATAATATGAAGTTATCACAACATACTCAGTAAAATGTAATAAAACACTTACCAGAGATCTTGTGGGGATTGGTAGTGTAGTCAAATCTGGCAAATCAGGTCACAATCAGGAGAACTGAACTCTCTATGCAGCAGCTTATATCAAATGAGAGAAAAACAGTATCTCACTTTATAGCAAGAGACAAAACAGCTGAAAAAGCTAAAAAAAACCACACTGGCCAATAACAGCAACACTCTTTAAAGGTTTGAAAGCAACCGTAGTCTTAAAAACAGCCTCTCATCTCACTAGAGAAAAACAGCAAACAATTTCCCAGCACTATTACTTCAGTAAGTAGTGGTGCCTTGTGTGCTGTGAACTCTTCTATGCCTGTCCTTTTAAGGACATGTTTGGAGAAACTTTGATCTTTGTTATTTTATTTAGTTCTACAGCATTAAAAGCATGTGATGTTTAATGGGGGGGGGGTAGCTGCCTATCTGGGGCTGTGTGTTGCACTATAGCTGTTCTGTTCATGAATGATTGCTATATTCTGCTGTTTGGTGGTGCACGTAGTGTGGCATTTAAGTAATTATAGCTTAATAGCCACTTAGCTATTTGTTAGATTAAAGTATAAAAGTTTGCACCTGATTTTTATGGAATCTTTAAATTCATATGTTCTTGAAGATTTAATTAATTATAACTATTTGGGCAAATGTATAACTAGTGTGGTATTGCTAATAAATTCTGATTTAGAACAAAAGTATATGCATTGTAGTAAAGGTTTGGAAGATGTAAGGTTAATTTTAAATAGTAAATTCTTTGATTCTCAAACTGAATGTACATGCAGTAATGGAGTAGGAGTAAGATCTGTTCCTGAATTTGGTAAAAGCTGGCAGTCAGAGCATTAAGATGTAAAACAATAATAATAATGAGAAAGTAAGGATAGAAATAAGGGAGGTAATACTGATCTGCAGAAGTTAAATAAAGATCAAAACCAAATCAAGCTGGGAAAGGTTTAATTTTTAAGTCAGTTAAAACTCTCCAGTGAAAAGGAAAAAGAAAGCTATGAATGCTGAGTGAAGAAAAAGAATAATGCTAGTAAATCTTCCACAATGATAAATTTAGTAGAAGAAATTTCATTTAGTTCATTGAGTGTTATTTCAAATGAGACAGATTTATCTGTTATTATGGAAGAATGTAAACAATGTAGGGAAGAAAATTTGGTCAGTCCTAAACTTTTTGTGGATAACAATGGTTATGCCCTCTCTTTCAGGGATACATGTGGCTGATTTAGGACATGTTGTAATAAAGGGAGTATAGAGTTCTTGTACTAAGAAATCTGATTGTTCTAATGTTTTAAAATATAAAAATATGTGTACGGCAGAAAATTATGATAGTACAATCTTGGTTATTGTGGATTTTTTTCTAGGTCACTTGTTACAAAAGTTTATAGTAGTGTAACTGATATTAAGTATAAGAAAAGAAACAAAACTTAGATCATAGAGAAGACCTGAGTGATGATTTGTTGGTTGAACGGTAAAGCTCAATGCATAAGAGGCTTGCACCGTTATAGTGTTCTCTATCTTTAATTCTAAGAGGGTATTAAATGAGGCTGAGGCCGAACATAGTTAACCTAATGTAAATAAATGTCAATGTTTGTTTCAGTCTGTTAAACAGGATGCTGGTTTGAACACAGTAAGTCTGGAGGAAAACCTTTCTTCTTCTCCTTTAACTGGTAGTATTTCATATAAAATGTGCACTGATGATATTAGTAATAGCACTAGTGGCCAAAATGAAGGATGGTAACAAAACTTAAAAGAAGGGCTTTAGGAGGGTTAATTAGTGCAGAAAAATATATTAATAAACATACTGAAGAGCCTGGTTTTATTTCTGTAATAGCAATGGAAAATGATGTTATTCTGAATTACTGGTAATTGGGGACACACATGTAAAATGCATTACTAGTCAAATAGCACCATTGAATATTTTTGTTTCATCTTTACCAGAGGTGAAGTTAATTGTTATTTAGATTTGTTACCAATGACTACAGCTACACTGATCTAACATATACTTATTTTGTAGGGAGGTGATAATGATTTAGGGTATATTTCATTAAATAAGATGAAAAATGCAATACTTGAGATCATTGAGTATTTTGAAACTTTAAATCAATCTAGAGCTTTCTTCATGTGAAATCATTCCTAGGTTTTGTTGATCAGATTACCAGTGATCAAAGGCAAAATTATTTTATAATTGACAAAGACAACTATGTTTTGTCTACAATGTTAAATTAATAAATAAAATGGAAAAACTATGCCTATGATTTAAAAAGGTTTTCAAGGCATTTTGTTGATCTTAATTATTATGGATCAAAGGTTTAGTCAGGCTCATTTAGGAACTGTGTTGTAATTTGTTTAGGCCCTCAAATGTGCAAATCCATTTGTTCAATAGAAACAACAAATTTATTAGAGCTTTAAAATTTTATATTGTATTGCCCAAAGCTTGGGCAATAAAGGAAGTGAGGTAAAATTTATTGCACTTTCTGAGGGATATGAGTTTATTGCTGTTACTCAGAGATGGAAGTCATCTGATTTACAAATACCAGGATATAACAAATGTGAATTCTTAAAAACAAACAAGGTAAGTAGAGGTGTAACTTCATGGGTCAGAAATTCAATTTTTTGTAAATATGTAAAGATTATTGTTGAGCTGGCGTATGTAATAGTCCAAGCTTATGGAATATTCTTGCACAGTCCTATAACATTGATACTTTGTTAATCAAATACCTACAATGGATTCTCATTGTGATTATCTGACTACCTTAAATATGAATTTAGATTATAGAAACCTGGTACTGGTAGGTGACTTTAATTATATTACCACTGACTGGCAAGTAAATAAAGGAGGAAATAATTATGAAAGAGAGTTTAATGACATTTTTGAGTATCATAATATTACACAATTGATTTTGGAACATACTCATGGAAGTAATAGCCTTGATTTGTTAGGTACAGATAATCTGATTATTTATTGAAAATATTTGGATGTTTCTTTCTTTAGGATTATCTTATCATTTGTCTTTTTCCTTTAATAGTGTTGCTAAGGGTAATCTGAGAGTATGGTTCAAATCGTATAATTTGGACTAATTGACCGCCATCAGTTAAAAAATAATTCCCTGTCTTTAGACTGGGTATAGATGGCTGAGTCAGTTTGTGGCAGTTATGATAATAGAGAATCTCTATTGCATGACAGTCAAGCTGGCATAACTTAATATTGAGCAGTAAATTCCAAAAACAAATTTCTAATATGGTAGAATTATAATCTGAACAGATTATAAAATAGGAAAAGAGGGCTTGATGTGTTTACTGTAAATTTCCAAATAGGTTTCATAAAAAGAAGGTAAGATTGAAAAGCAAGGAACTATCATTAATATAAGAAATTAAAAAATAAAATATTAAATAATTTTAATAAATTATCGCACAAACACTAAAAATTATAAAAACATCAATTCCTTCAGGAATTAAACAGATACTATTAATTCTGTTTTGGTGATGGGTCAGTTATTCATGATCATGAGTTGATAACTACTAAATTTAATGAATATTTTATTGGTTTTGACACTGATACAAGTGTGTTTTTCTCTCAATCTATGTAAGAAAGAATTGTTTATATCAACATGTCCTAATATTACTTAAGAGATGCTATTAAGAGCTCTAAATGAAATTAAATGCGATATATCAAATGGACCAGATTGGATTCATGGAATTTTGTTGGTTGATCTAAAAGATTATTTAGAGAGTATATTAACTAGGACATTTAATTATATGATTTATTAATGCATATGCGCCAAGTTCTTGGAATCATTAGTTTCTCCAATTTTTAAATATGAAAATAATATGGCAATACAAAATTATCATCCAGTAAGTCTAACACCAATGTTACACAAATTCTTTGAGAGACGTATTAGTGAAATCATACTTAAAAAAATAATTTTGCATTGCTTGATATTTTTCAACATTTTCTTTCTTTTGAAAGGCCATGCTACACTCACTAATTTGTCAAGCTTTTATTATTACAGCTTTAGGGCTATGGAGATGGGAATTAGCACAGGTGAAATCTATTTGAATTTAACCAAAGCTTTTGACTATCTTTCTACAATATTGACTTGACTTTGGAACAATATATGGTTAATAAAAGTTTATGTAGATGGATTAATCACTGACTCAGAGGCATAACCCAAATAGTAGTGATTCAAGGAAAAAAATCATATCTAGTACTGGTGAGATCAGGTATTTCTCAAGAATCTGTACTCTAGCCTTTACTGCTTAATATTGTTTTTGCAATATTCCACATGATGATTATTGTTGCTTGGTTAAGTTTGCCAATGATTGTGAATTTTTTTTATTGATAAAGATAATTTCGCTAATATTGATAAGTATTTACTATTCTTAGGCAAGTGGGCAAATACAGATGGTCCCTCATTTAGTGTGAAAAAACTTGACATCATATTTTGGCAAGCAAATGTTAAGGAGCTCTATCATGTTGCCAAAATGTGATTTATTAGAAGTTAATTATGATCTTATGATCTTAGCAAGTTTATGTAAAGTATATATCAGATCGATTTTGGAATGCAATATGGTGTTCTATACTCTTAATAATCAACAGCGTAATTGCATAGAATCAATACAATATAAATTTACAAAAAGAATACATGATATTAAGCAGTTATGTAATAAGGATAGATTTGTTTCAGTGGTTTTCATACCCTCCATAATGGATATATCAGAGGTCAACTCAAATTTGCCTATACGGTGTTTACCCTTTTCTTCAGTCTTTATGGGTTTGAAAGTGTATAATAATACAAATATATATAAACATCATAATTTAAAGTTCTGTTTTGAGTTATGTAATAAAAAATATAGAACTTATTATTTAACATCACAGGATGTGATAATTATGGAATAAATTACTTGAATATATCAGAGGTGTGAATAGTCTCGTAAAATTTAAGAAGTCTTTGAGTGATTGGGTTGGGACAATGGTGTCTGATCTAGCAATTACTGAGATAGTGTTCCTTGAAAGTCCTAAGGCTTGAACATCTTACCTAACTTATGAACTTATGATATATCTGGTCTTCAGCATAAAAAAATGTAGAAACTGTTGGTTACTCATATGATGTTGTACTTATATGCTCTATCTTTTCTCGTTAAATATATTCTGATATCAATGCATTGTGATATTTTCTTCTCTGCATTGTTCTATAATAAATGGAACTTTTCTCCTTGGGCCACTGCAGAAAGGGAGTTTAATGCCTAGACTTTCCCAGTAAACAAACACAGACAAATAAATAAATAAATGTATGTCATGTACGCATAGTTAGCTTAATCTCCTTCAGTCCCGGTTTCCAATTATTTGGTTATGCTGCTTTCTTTTCAGATATACATCAAAAAGGCCAGCTAAACATTATTGCATTAACTATAATAAAGGAGAAATTTTCATTGAAAGAATGGAATGGAAATTCACTGCTCTGCCTAAACTTTCATATATCTCACGGTAAACACAAAAATAATCAAACACAGGTGTGGTGTAATACCTTTTATTGGTTTTGCAATTACTCAAGCTTTTGAGCTGGCATGAACCCTTTGTCAGGAGTTATTAAGTTACTGATGTTAAATACAGTGCTTAGAGTGACTGAGGTGGTGCAGCGGTTAGCGTTGTCGCCTCACAGCAAGAGGTTCTCTGGTTTGATCCTCGGCTGGGGTGCCTTCTGTGTGGAGTCTGCATGTCCTCCCTGTGGTCACATGGGTTTTCTCTAGGTGCTCTGGTTTCCTTCCACATCCCAAAGACATGCTGTAGGTGGATTGGACACTCTAAATTGGCCCTAGGCATGAGTGCATGCATGTGTGTGCCTTCTGTGGAAGGTTGGGTGCCGGGCTGGCAACTCAACACTGTAAAACTCTACTGCCAATCATAAGTGGACAGGTGATCCTCTGTGGCGACCCCTAACTGGGAAAAGCTGAAAGAAGAAGAAGTTAAATACAGTGCTTAAATATCCACATGTGCCTAGAAAGAGAAGTACAGCTTTTATTTACAATTGGATTAAAAAAAACTTGAAAAATGTTAGTGTGGAAGAAAATGCAACTCGGACTGAAACTGTGGAAGACATAGGTCAGACATTTCTTTAACTATTTTTATAACTTCCATGGTAGAATTCTAGCTAGCTGTGTTGGCATGGAAGGAGATGGGATTCAATCCATCCAGGTGACCTAAGATAATTTAGTGTCTCAAATGTCTGTTGGGGTTGAAGTTGGGAGAATGGTCACACCTATCCTAGGATGGATGTGATGGTCTGGATTACAAAGTGCCATGATACCCCTTGGCAGAGGATGCAGACACAAGAATGACACTGGGGCATGCATGCAGTTCATCAAGCCACTTTATAGTAACCTTCATTTCAAGCATGCATGCATGCATGCACATAGAAAAGGTCTGGTGGCTCTTACCAGTGACATGGGTCACATGTCCTCAGCTCAACAGCGGAGAGTTATACTATACTTAGGGAAACCCCTAATGGCTGCCAGTATAGTGGTTGCTGTGACTGAGTCTGATGTAAGAGGAGCAAATGAGCTGGCTGAGAAAATGGGACAGCTAATGGTTCGTAGGCAACAATAAAAAGATACAGTGAAACTGTTTTATAGATGTCTATAATTCCAAAGTACCAACTCTTAAAAACTTGCAAATTGTAACAAGATAGTGGGAAATAAACAAGAGACTGCATGTGAATTTTCCCTTGTTCTTTTTTCTGTACTCCATATTACCACATGGTACTTTTATATTATGTCAGTTTATTATATTCTAATTTACTTACTTTATTAATATTGAGCTTGGTTATACTAACATTAAAAAATATATTAAAAAAAAAACTCAAAGCACAGACTCTATAATGGGAGGTAAGATACTTACAAAAAAATGAAAGTAGACAGTCAATATGACAAAGAAGTAAAGAATGTTGAGAACATTCTGGAATGTATAGAGGACAGCATTCATGGGAGAATATGAAGTTGTCGTTCTGCTTATGCAGCTGTTTCATCAGTTCTAGTGCACTAAGGGCAATTTTGGGAATATCACCTCTGTAAATACATTGACAAAACTGAGACTGTGCACAAAAAGGGGGGAAGCAAAAGTGAGGCAGGGTCTAAACCAGAAAAAATAAGAAAAATGACTAAAGGAAATCACTTTAAAAGAAGGCAGGGAGAAGGAAGAAGCATTTAAGCAACTCATGCAATTAATAAAGCCCTAAAGGAGAGAAGAGTAGATCTCAGAAGAAGCAATGTAGAAAAAAGATCACAGGCAGAAAACTCTCACCCTAACTTCCATGTCTCTCACGTCAAAAACAGTCATCACTCATTTATATCGGACTTGAGATAACTTCACCATGACCAACACATCCACACTTATAAATCATCACCATCATCTCCACATAGCTGCTACCCATCCCATGTTCAACACCACCAACTTTTTTTCATCATCACTTGATTTTATTATTGCTTTTACTTCTACTTGAGCATCTTCACTGCACCCCCCCTCGTTTTATTGTTTCTTGTGTATAGCTCAGGGTGTAGTTGCACTCCTTACAAAACATGATGCATGATAAATATAATTTATATTGCACCTCCCGTACAATTCCCAGAGAACAAGCATTTTGGACAGTAAGATTTGTCTAATCACTAAAACGGCATTAATTATTATATATTATAAGGTAGGTATTTTGAAGTTATGAGAAATTATTTTAAAAATGAACGTTTCAGTTGCATGGAACAGTCTTCCTAAGGTGGGGGACAGTTAGTAGGTATTCAGGTTTGATGTAAGTAATAGGACATGGCAGATAAGGAACTATAGTTTATTCATCTTGTAGGACACTGGTTGAATAAGTGAGGGAAGTGGTCTGTAACAGCTGACTAGTTTAGTTTACTGTATCCTGAGTGCAAGTGTTTTTCACATAACTCAGGCAAGTGCCTAAAAGCTTGCAAAAATAAATGTAAATACTGGGTACACACTCTGCATTATAAACAATAGGCTTAGTAAAGTTTATTTGTACCCTGCTATTAGGATGATGCATCAGAAAATGTTAAATTGCTAAGAATAAACATGATATGAGTGACCATCATACCTTTCAACTTTTTAGCACAAGAAATCTGGACTAAGCCTTCAATAACGGGGACAAAGGCCCAAAATAGGGACAGATTTGAAATATTGCTCTTATAAACTTAGAAAGTTGGTAAAATTAAAGGATTTGTATTAGCATGCATTTTCTGAAGGATATGAAGTCTGAAACTCAACAGTATGTCATTATTTAGTGACTTTAATCCTCAGTAATTTGACAGAAAACCATACATTTTTTGAGGAACAGACCAAAAATATGAGGCAAAAATCTGGACATTCTGTGAAAATCTGGACAGTTGAGAGGTATGGTGACCATATTATACAGTGCCCTACACACATGGTAGGATACAGAAGGTTCTAGTTCTATCGGCATGGTACCAAACTGCACATGGCTAGAAAAGAAAGGGACTTATTGGTTCAGTGCAGAGGTGCATTTTACAGTCCTTGGGAAAAGTGCACTTTCTTTCATAGGAAAGCAGTTACTGTACATTTAGTCCTTTTTTCAGTGTTTGCCCCTCCTAATAGCTGCTAGCAGTCCACATTCTCTGCCAAACACAGACTACAGAGGTGTGTCAGGGGGAGAGTCACTCATCCCTCAAGCCTATGTACTACAGGACAAGCCTATACAAGTGACACCTGACAGCACATGTGTCACTCACAGTGAAATAATGTAATCCAGCAGAAGAAATCATAGTCCAACAACAAATGTAACTGTTGGTACTGGAGCTTTACAGGCACATTGTGTCAAACCAGTTTATCAAGTATGTATCAGAATGTTTATTTTCAGAGGCATGTATGATTCCAAGTGCAGCTCTGAAGCAATCTGAAATAGTTTCTGCTCAGACTGTATAACACACGGCACTTAATATGGCCGTCAGTGTAAGGGCAACTTCTTGTTTATTCCAAGAGTCTTTCAAATTTGGAAAATCACCCTGCATGACTGATGATTTTGCATAGCAAACTGAAGGGCCAGTTCAGTGAATGGGGTTGCTGCTAGAGACAGTATCTCCTTGCCTCCAGGACGCATTCTTAGGCATATGTCCTTTCACTCTTCCTTGTTTGAAGAGTACTGCTGTTTCAACAATTCTTAGGGGGGTGTCACAGCAGCATTGTTTTAGTCCTTCCCTGTACTGCTTCTATGATAAGAAAACAGTCACTAAGGAAGGTGCAACTTTCTGAAGAGAATCAGCAATGTAGAAAGCAAGAGTATTTTCCATTTTCTATTAGAAATATAAATGTTCTCTTCACCAAATGATTGCTTTATTTGATACAGAACATTGTATAAAATCATCCCAAGATACTCATTTTAATTAGAAATGATAACTATCAACCCCATGATATAAACTATCCAGGGTTTCAATAATGCATGCATAACTCCAACCCTTCAGGCTCAGAGCCACAGTCATCACATTTTTGGAAATGTTACACTAGTCATTTGCTTCCTACATAAACCTTCAAATTGCCTACTTTATTGCAAAGCAAACCCTTCTGTCACCCATAGCGGAAGACATTGCCCTTTCTGAAGCTTTATGAATTTATTTGCAAAGGTTTTGAATAGGCTATCTCAAAGAAATAATCTCTAATTTTTCACCTGCCAGTTCTTTATCAAAAGATTTATTATACTTTATTTCCATTTACTGCATTCTGCTCTTCTACCATTTAGACAGCAACTTGTGTCTCTGCTGCATCCAGGCTGATTAGATTTAATAACAGCCTCCTGTACCATTACATCCAACTAGCCATTGTTTAATGTTATCTACAGATCCACCTTGCTAATTTCTCAGACATAAATGTAACTTGCTTGAAATGATACTGCATTTGTGAAGTGTACAGGTCTCTGCATACTCCAACAGCCTCTACTTAATTAGAAAATCCAAAATATTTTCCATGTGTGATGTGAATCCATGTGATCCATGATTAGCATATCCTGGCAGCCATATATTGTGCAGAATGCCTGCATCAAGTACTCAGCACTGTTCTAGAATTACCCCACTTCCAGGAAGGTGCTACACAGTGAAACAGCTAGTACTAGCTAAGCCTTTAAACCCCTATAATGGTGCCCCAAGGCATGTTAACCTGGTTACTTCTGGACTTCCTACACAGTATGGAGGAGCACACTTCTAATGAAAGACTTGGGCTTCCCTTTCTGTATTACCTGAAGAACAGGTTTACTAGACGTAACTGTATACATACATGTTTATATGGACTTTAGAGACAATTATTAACTGTCTCAAACTAAAAGTAATAGGAAATCATTATAATCCCATTTTTAATCAGGCACAGATACAGAAAGGTCAAGAACATAGGTTCATAGGTTGGTACTAGAATATTGGCCCTAAGGCCTATACAAGTCTAGCCATAACAATTCCCTGCCTATTTCTTCCCAGAATATTTACTTCCCTGGTCCCCTGTCTAGCAGGGTGACTGACGTGATCCCTAGGGTGAATTTCCTATCTCCCATCCAATCGTCAAGGTTCCTTTTGAAGAGGGCCAAAGAGGTACTCAGCTTGATATGTATGAGCAGTCTATTCCAGAGTCTGGGGAGTCTCTGGGTCAGGAACCTATCCCTCCAGCATGTTTTGTTCATTGTGATGACCAGGTTTAGATCCCTGGAGCATGTGGATCTTAGGGATTGGGATGTAGCATGTCCAGCAGTACTGGGTTTGACGTGGCCTTGTATGTTAAGCAGAAATCACCTCTGAGTAGGCGATATGTGACAGAGTTTAGCTGGAGTTTTTTTAGACAGTCAGCATAAGGCATCTGCTTTAGGCCTGTGATTCTTTTAGTGAGGTATTTCTGTGGCCTTTCCAGTTGTTGCAGATGTCTTGTGAGGTACATACCAAATGGGGCATTGTACTCTATAATGGGTCTAATGAGGGATGTGTACAGTGGGACAATGACCTCCTTCTTTCTGGATGAAAAGCTCTTACTGATGAGGTGTGCCACATACAAGGATTTCCTGACTGTTGTGGCTATGTGGTTATCGAAGGTGAGACCACTGTCCACCTGTGTCCCTAAGTCCCTTATCACACTTTCAGTGTTTAGTGTACTGCCACTTATGTGGTAATTCATGTGTACATGTTTTGTCCCAAAGAGGATAACTATACATTTTTTTGCATTGAGCTTGAACACATGGCTCTGGCACCAAGCATCTGTTTCTGTAAGGCCCTTTTGTAGAATATCGACATCATTTGGAGATTCAGTAATGGCTCCCAGTTTGCAGTCATCTGCGAACTTTGTTAGCCAGAGTCCCTTAGTGCTGGCCTGTACTTCAAAGAAATAGATGCCAAACAAGAGTGGCCCCAGGACTAAACCATGATGTACTCCGCTTGTCACTTGTCTGGAGCTGGATTTTGAGTCGGCTACTTTTACAGTGTGGGTTCTGTCAGTAAGCCAGTTGGCAACCCATCGAGTGACATAGGGATTAATGCCAGCTTAGTAAGTTTATCTATGATTCCAGAGTAAGGGGTGGTATTGAAGGCCTTGACGAGGTCCAGATAGGCTGTGTGGACCACCTTACCCTCATCCATGGTTCTTGAGACTGATTTGAAGAAGTCAATCAGGTTGAAGAGACAAGATCAGCCCTTTATGAAACCAAACTGGGTGGGGGTCCAGTGTCTGAAGGTTGCCAATGTCTTTGTTTATACTTTCCATGATAATGCGCTCCATGGCTTTGCAGATCAGGCTCATCAGACTGATGGGACGATAGTTCCTGGGATCCATGTTGGATCTCCCCTTGTGGAGTGGGATAACTGTAGCTATACGCCACTCATTGGGCATGAAGCCTGAGGTGAGGCTATGATTAAACATGACACTTAGGTGAGGTGCCAGTTCATTTTTGTAGTTCATGTAGTCCATAGCCCAGGATGTTGTCTGGTCTCATGGATGCTGTATTCTTAGCTTTGGAGAGTGCATTTTTTTACCTGTGTGGCCGTGATTACCAGAATCGGGCAATCTTTTGGTATTGAGATGGGCCCTTTATGGGGTGAGAGGGGGGTGAAGTTGGCACTGAATCAATCTGCCAGGATATAGGCAATATCCTTGGGATCAGTATATTTAATGCCATTCTGTTGTAGCTCAGAGCAGATCTGAGTATTGCCATTTAGATTCTTGACATAACTATAGAATGCCTTGTGGTTGTCCTTGGAATCTTTGGCAATTTTATTTTCGTAACTAGCTTTAGAGGATTTTATGAGAGATGACAGCTTCTTACTGAGGCTGGTAAGTGAGTTTTTTTACATCCTGGGATTTTCCTCTTTTCTGCAACAGTTTTTCCTTCTCTTGTATAGTTTGTTTATGTCAGAGGACCACCAGATTGGGTTCCTTTTTTTTGGAGGAGACCATCTTGGTTCTGTTTGGAATTACATGATTCATGCATGAGTGGATGTGCTCGTACAGTGTCTTAGTGAAGGATTCAGCAGTCGAACTTTCAGTTCTCATCTGCATGGGTGTCATAAAGTTTGTCACTTCTGACTTGAGTAGCATGAAGTTGGCTTTGAAGACGTTTTTTATGGAGGTCTCCCTTCTGGGGGGTGGGGGTGGGATGTGGACATCAAGGGTGATTAGCTTATGGTCAGACCTGACCAATGAGAGGGTTACCACTGGTTTTGAGCATCGATCTCCCATGTTGGTAATGACCAGGTCAAGGATATTTGAGCCCCTGGTGGGACTATGGATTAGTTGGTCCAGGGCATTGGAATTTATGAATTCCAAGAACCGTTGGGCAAAGGTGTTGGTACCCGAGTAGTTTTCCCAATTAATGGCAGGGTAGTTGAAATCACCCAGTATTAGGATGTTTGGTTGTATCTTAATATTTTCTAGTATGTTTAGAAAGGTCTAGTGAGAATCTTGGGGCATGGTGGGAGAGCTGTAGCAAGCTACAATTTGGATTGCAGTGTTACCTAGTGTTAGTTGCACCTGTAGAATTTCAGATGCATTGTGTTGGGCAACTAGCCTGGAGGTGTGAATATCCTTGGTGAATATGGACACTCCTCAGCCTTTAGTGCTTCGGTCCTCATTTGGTGGCCAAAAAGTGTGGTAAGAGATGTAGCCTGGTATTGCAGGGGTGCTCTCCTGAGCCTTGAACCAGGTCTCAGTTACTACACAGATATCGATGTTCTCCATTTTTAGGAGTGCATCGAGAGAGTGCATTTTGAGGTTTAGACTTCTAGCATTGAGTAGCATTACTTTCAGATTTTGCATGCTTTTATCTGTTATGGTGGTAGTTTTGTCCTTTGAGCCTTGCCTAAAAAAGTAACTATAGGGGGTGACAAGAGCCTTAGCCAGTAACACGAATCCCAGGGGTGACAGGTACAGACCATCTCTGGCAAACTTAGAACTAGCTGGCGCACATTTGATTTATCACATGCTTTAATCTATATAATCAAAGAAGATAAATATTTATTGATTGGTAAAATCATTCTTTATGAACATATGGTTTAGTAAAATATGATTAGTACTAACCCATGCTGGTTGTGGGACATGCTTGGTTTCCCATGCTTGGTGTGGTTTGCTCATGAGATTGAAGCCCACGACCATTTGTGACCATGACTAGCACAATTGTGTTAGTTGCATGCTATACTGTGTGCTTGTTGCTGTTATTTACTTTCTTGTATGTCTAATGATCTGTTCTTCCATTTTGCTATGATAAAAAAAAAGTTTCTAATTTTAAGTTGTAATTACGCTTTCATTTTTGTATGTTTTCTTTTATTTTTAATTTACTAATATTTAGTGAAGAGAGAAAGAGAAATGAAATTTAAGTATTTCTTTTTCTATAAGGTTGCCTATTATACATGTTCATTTGTTATCTTTTACATTTCTGTCATGTTTCTGTTGTTTTCATCATGTATCTTCATTTGTTGGCTTCCATTATTCTTTGTGCAGTACCTATAATGAAATGTTGAGTTATTGTTTATTTAGTGTTTATTTAGCTGTTGATTTTGTTGATATAGTTTTTTATGCTATATATAAGTAAAATTATGCTTGTTTCATATAGTAAAGATGTTTATTATTGTGTCTGTGGTTGTTGTTGGTGGTTGTGATGTATCCTCATACTTAGGTGTCTTGGTATTATGGAGTTTCATTTTTTTTCTTTCTGGGTGTATCTAGTGTTTTATTATTTGTAGAATGTTGATTTGCTGGATTTTCAGGATTTTACTGCTATGTACCTGATATTATCTTTCCCTGCATTTTTAAGTTATTTACTGACAGCTGGTAATAGGAGCATAGTGATGTCTCACTTTTATGTCTTGTTATGTGCATTATTTTCCTTGCTTCCATTCCTGATTCTGATAGTAAGGTTACTGCAGTTGCTTGTAAAGAGTGGTTTGTGTATCTGTTTTGCAAGTTTGCTTCTTTCCATATCTGTGGTAACATTTTTGATAAGTAATTGATTCCTATTGTTAGTGTATATTGCCAAGCTTGCATTTTATCCAGTATCTGTTGTGGATATCTCTGTGGATGTAAAAATAATGATGTATTTGGTGGCAGTTTTTGAAGATATTTGAACAGAATCTAATAATTCTGTTGGGTTGGCAAACATGAATCCTCTGAGTAACTGTTTTTTGTTGTCACAGTGTTCTGTTTGTTTTTTATGTGTTCATAGATGTTTATGTTACATATTCTACCCCATCTTTACGTATTTTTAAAATGAAACTGTCTTGAGTAAAGTTTCTTGCTCTTTTTTTTTTCCACATCCTCCAAAGTGTAGATGTATGTCAAACCAGATTTTTCTGTCAAGTCTATGTATTATGTTTGGGGACAGAGTTTTACTGTTTCTTAAATGTGTTATTTATTTAATTGTTAATGTGTTGTGATGTTCTGCTGGGTCTTCTCCACTTCTTTGGTATTTTTTAATTACTGCTGTAGATATATTGTTTGTATTTGTTAGTCTAACGTCTGTCATTAGGCTGATGTTTTTGTTTAATGAAGGATTATTTATATATCTGTTGAGCCCTGCTCATATAGCTACAAAGCTGTATGTAATATATTCTTTTCCATTTGTGTTTCCTACAGTAACATAAAATTCTCTTGTACTGTGTTTAAGTTTTAATGGAGTAATAGTATGAAGGCTATGTTGTATTGTTTTTGTTTTTGTTTTTGCCAGTCTTGAAATATGTTTATATTATGCTATATGCCTACTTTGTTTTCTTTTATTTCCCAACTCTGTTTGTACTTCTAGGCTTTGCAATGTTTGTTTCTTTTATTTCCAAACTCTGTTTGTACTTCTAAGGTTTTGCAGTTTTTCTGATGTTATTTCTGTGTGTCTTCTCTTGTCTTTTTGGTGTTGTTCATTAGTTTTCCCATTTTCAATATTTTTCAGATATAGGTCTTCTAATACCTTGATTATTTCTGCAGGAATTTTAATAGTGTTGTACTTCCTGTTACTGTACAGTGGATATAAAAAGTGTACACACCCTTGTTAAAATGCCAGGATTTTGTGATATAAGAAAATGAGACTACAATAAATCATTTCAAAACTTTTCAAACCTTTAATGTGACCTATAACCTGTACAATTCAATTGAAAAACAAACAAATCTTTTAGGGGAAAAAATATAAAAAATAAAAAAAAATACAATAAGCTGGTTGCATAAGTGTGCACACCCTTAAACTAACTAATACTTTGTTGAAGCACCTTTTGATTTAATTACAACCATTCAGTCTTCTTGGGTAGGAGTCTATCAACATGGCACATCTTGACTTGACAATATTTGCCCACTCTTCCTTGCAAAAGTGCTCCAAATCTGTCAGATTGTGAGGGCATCTCTTATGCACAGCCCTCTTCATGTATGTTTAAGTATTTCTTTTTCTATAAGGTTGCCTATTATACATGTTTTTCTATTGGATTTAGGTCTGGACTCTGGCTGGGCCATTCCAAAACTTTAATTTTCTTCTGGTGAAGCCATTCTTTTGTTGATTTGGATGTATGCTTGGGGTCATTGTCATATTGAAAGGTGAAATTCCTCTTCAGCTTCAGCTTTCTAGCAGATGCCTGAAGGATTTGGGCCAAATGTGACTGGTATTTGGAACTGTTCATAATTCCCTCCACCTTGACTAAAGCCGCAGTTCCAGCTGAAGAAAAGCAACCCCAAAGTATGATACTTCCAACACCATGCTTCACAGTAGGGATAGTGTTCTTTTGGTGATGTGAAGTATTGTTTTTCCGCCAAATGTACCTTTTGGAATTGTGGCCAAAAATCAGACCATAACACATTTTCCAATATGCTTTTGGGAAACTTAATGTATCGTTTTGCAAATTTTAGCTGGGCCTGGATGTTTTTCTGTGTAAGAAAAGGCTTCCGGCTTGCAATCCTACTCCATAGTACAGACATATGGAGAATACAGGAGATTGTTGTCACATGTAGTACACAGCCAGCACTTGCCAGAAATTCCTGAAGCTCCTTCAGTGTTGCTGTAGGTCTCTTGGCAGCCTCACTGACTAGTTTTTGTCTTGTCTTTTCATCAATTTTGGAGGGATGTCCAGTCCTTTGCAACTTCACTGTTGTCCCATATTTTCTCCACTTTTTAATGACTGTCTTCACTGTGTTCCATGGTATATACAATGCTGTGGTAATTTTTTTGTACCCTTCTCCTGACTGATACCTTTCAACAATGAGAGCCCTTTGATGCGTTGTAAACTCTCTGCGAACCATGGCTTTTGCTGTAGCAGATAACTGAGTAAATATCAGGAAAATCCTACTAGGATAGCTGAACTTTATTTGGGGTTAATCAGAGTCTCTTTAATTGATGGCACGGGTGTACCCAAGAAGACTGAATACTGTAATTAAATTAAAAGGTGCTTCAACAAAGTATTAGTTTAAGGGTGTGCACATGTATGCACCCAGCTTATTGCATTTTTTTTATGTTTCCCCTAACAGATTTGTTTCTTTTTCAATTGAATTGTATAGGTTATAGGTCACATTAAAGGTGGGGAAAAGTTTTGAAATGATTTATTGTGGTCTCATTTTTTTTATATCACAAAAACCTGGCATTTTAACAGGGGTGTGTACCCCTTTTATATCCACTCTATTTAGGATCATAGACTCACTCATGCTAACATAGGCATTACACTTAAACAGATTGGTTAATTCTAATCAGCATAGACATTTTTGAACTTTGTCTGGGTTAAAAATAAAAAAGATAGGTTAAAAATCTCTTCTGAATTTTTTGCATGAATGTTTGACAGTATAGGCTTCTTTTCTTTATGGGCAAACTGAAGAGATGAAGAAATGACAGTACAACCTCAGAATATGTTTGATTTTTTATAAGAAAATTTGTATTAATTTAACATATTTAAAATATACACACAGAAAGGAAGAAATTCAACACCACATATTGTTGTACAATGGTAGCAATACATTGAATCATCAAAGTAATCATACAATTAACAGATTAAGAGTCTTGGTACTTTCATAGCAACACTTCACGGTGATCCCAACCACTAAAAGTCTTTGTATGATGTATAGATCTTATTCTGGTCACTTCTTTTTCAGTTTTACATAGTAATGCCGTTAAATTTAAACATTATTTGAATGTAGGAACTGAGTTTGATTTTCAATTTTTTTGTAATAACTTTTTTAACATCTGCCAAGAGAGTCCAAAACATGTTTGCTGTTTCACTTTTACAGATACAGGAAATGGGACATTAATTAGTATTATTGATCTAGTTAAAGAACAGTTATTTAGACCATAACCCCTTAAAAACATATTTATCTCTTCCCAATCTATTTAGATTTTTGAAGTCATCGCATAACTGTGCAATTTTATTTTTTTTAAAGTTTTCTCCACTTTGTGAATTAAAACTGTGATATTTTATTAACTTTTTAATCACTTCAGTATTATCTAACTTCTTTGTTATTAAAACCTCGCTTTATCTATTTCATCTTGCATTTCTAGAAACTGTTTATTTGTCTCTTTCATTTTATTAGCAGTCCATCTTCCCTTTCTATCTTTAATATGCATTTTAAGGAGTCCAATAGTATGACTTTACTAACCTGATGATTATCATTCAAAAATAAAAAAATCTCAATTTGCTCCTTAAGGTAGCTCTTACATTCTTGTAGTGTCATCATTTATACTGGAATTCTATAAATCATTTGAAATTTCCTTATATCCATTAATATATTAATACTTAGTACATTATGATCAGATAAAGAACAAGGAATAGTTTTAAAATAATTAACTTTATTAAGTAAATCTATAGAGGCATAAATCCTATTAATTTGAGTTTTATGTCCCATGTGCAAAAGAATGAGTGAAGAACAATGATGTACCTTCTGCTTTTACTAGTAAATCAACTAAACTATTACTAATCCATATGTTTAGTGTTTTTGTTGATGCCGCTATTTTAGCTTTCTTCTGTTCACTTGCATTTTCTATACTAGAGATGCAGTTAAAATCCTTGTGCTAAAATTAAACTACCCTACCAATGAATTTATAGTATGTTTAAGTAATCTTCAGCCACTGTTACGTGTATTTCAGAGATCCAGTAAAAATTAGTTAGTGTATAGGGTTTGCTATTATATTTAATTATTACAACTGTAAACATTCTTTTGGGATCATTAATGGATTCCATGACGTTAGGCATTACAGTAGATTTTCTTCAAAATGTAGTAGTTCCTCTCCTCCATTTGTTAAAAGAAGCAGATGATAACATTTTGTTACCTAAGTTATTTAAGTATTCCTTTATCTATCAATTGAGTATCTTGCTTGAATATATCTCCTCTATTTAATTTTAGATAGCTCAATAATGATTTTCTTTTGTTGCCATTATTTAATCCATTTATATTAATAAATAATAGATTAAAACTACTAATACTGTGTATTTTAAAAAAATTCTTTTAAAAGATAATATGACACATTTATCCACCATATTAACTTAATTATATACAAGACTCTAATGCATTTCTCCAGCACTATCTTAACTTTCCACATGTTTTTAATTCTTCCTTTTTATAAACTAAACTACTAAAATTAGTAAATAACAAAAGCAAGTCTACAACTATAACTGTATATATTGCTAATAAAACACAACCAACCATGGATAGATACCAAAGTTCCTAGTTTGCCTATCAAATAGACAAACTACTATACTATCACTCTACCTACTTATACCTAAAAATAAATCAAAAACTAGCTGAAAGCTGCTGTGACTTACAAATAATATAATGTTATATAGAAGTCAAAAATAATAACAGACAATTTAGTTATTTATATATTTTGCTATTTAAAACTATTCCCCCATTGCCACATAAAAGTTTAATAATCCTCTTCTATTAATCACAAATATGAAATAATCCAACAAACAGTATACTATATATCTATTTATGTAATAGTAGTATAAATTATCCATTAAATATTCCTAAATTATTTGCTCATTCAGCATTATTATAATTAAATTTCTAAATAAATAAGTAGAACATAGTGGGACCTGAACAGATAAATACATATTTAAACTTATAGGTGACAGGTAATCTTATACTAAACTATAATACAAAAGAGAAATCAATACACATATATATTTACCATGCAAAAAAATATACATATATTTTATAGAGTTAACAAAAGCTCTGAATTAATTTTTTAAAGTACAAGTGTGTATATCTCAAAATTGTGTAACACTCTTAACATGACAAATATCAAAGTATTTGAAAATCCTTTAGCTTATTAAACTACTTCATAAAATATATACATTAATGAGGATGAAGAGAATGTCTTACTATTTCTATGGAGTCATAAAAATATATTTGCAGCCTATATTGTACTCAAAAGTTACAATATGCTTAATTCAAATCCCTTTCTCCTTTTCCATGTTCAAACATACTGAAAAATCTACTTTACTTTCTATCAAAATAGATGTACTGATTCAGCAATACATTTAAATTTCAGCTTTGACTTATGAAATGAGTTATTTCAGATAGTCTTAATGGATCTAATAACATACAGCTAGTAAAAAACTTTAACGTTCACATCACCAAGCTTCAAATCCCAGCTTTCAGACTATTTTCAAATATTTTTATATTATGTTCTATGTAAATTATATAAGATCTTTCACATTCATATTTCTGCCATATACAGGTATATGTAACACAGTTTGTTATTTAAATATATTTTTCTGTCTTATTTTCGCACTACATTTTTCTATATATCTTCTATTTCTAAACTCTCACATCAAAGAGCTATTTAATCATCAACTGTCTATTAAAGATTACTGTGTGTGCATATATTTCTTACCTTACTTATATTGCTTTTTTATTAATCTTACATATTAGATATTTCATTCCTTGTGTACTTGCATATTATTCATAAGATAATTCTAGTATAACAATTAATCTTGACTATATATAAAATAATTCATGCTTGTTTAATTTGAATGTGTTTTTAGTGACTGTGAACTGCTGCTCTGACACAAGCTTCAGATTTGGACATCAGAATTTGGTTACAGTACATGAAAATGATAACTCACAGCACACAGCAGCTGCTAATTTCCTCTGTAAGTTTTTCATTCTTCTTAGTTCTTTTAAGCTGTTCTAATCAGTAACAAACATCTAACTTTATTTTTCTTTCCATTAATATGTACAATGAACGTTAATAACATGGCAACATAATCTACTAACATTCATCAAAATGTAAGCAAATTATATGTTACTGACAGCTCAATATAATACAGTAATATATCTTTTGTTTTACCAACTCTTCACTTCTAAAAAAATTTCTAGCCAAGCTAGAACTTCCACTGTGTAATCTCTCAAACTTCTTGTATTAGAGGCACATGGGATATATGCAAATAACCCTTAAGAACATCAGGTGTTTCAGCTATAAGGCAATTCTGAGTGCCCATGACTTTTTTCTTTTTAAGTCATTTAATGGATAAATTCAGGTCAATAATGCCAAACCCCACTAACTGTGGACATGCATATTTCGGCCTTGTTATGGCCTCATCAGCACAGTGCAAGTGGACAGCCCTGTTTTTCTAATGCTTAGTCAAACAGTCCACTTGTGCTGTGCACTCATTGGAAATTCTAGCTTGGCTAGAATTTTCTTTTAGTTTTTACTGTGTGACCTTTTTACTCATTGTTTTAACTCTTCACATGTGGGAAAAGAAGAAAATATGTTATTCTGAGTAAATTTGTCATATGTATATTTGAAAAAAGAGAGAAAAGGAAAGCTCCATTCTGTTTTCACAAACGTCAGTGATGAACTTTGACTGAGAATTTCTTCAGAACAGCTAAGGTCAGGAAGCAAGGCAAGTAAGAACCCATCATTCTGGCACAAATGGAACATTCTTTCATTCTCAAGCTTTTTAATGTTACTTGCTTCATAAATGACCTGTGAAATGAATGTATTACACAGGAACAAAGAAAACAAAATCATTTGCACTTTAACAGTTCTAGTTAGCATATTACTTATATCTGACATTCAGTTAACCCAGCAATGTACATACTAAGTAAATTTGAACAAACAAAATACAATTTTTAACTTATATAGTCTTAAAGTTACAAATTATTTTGCTTATAATTAGTTGCATTCTCTTACAGAAAGTATTTGTTTAACATTTAGAAATACACTTATAAGTTTAGTTAAATGAAATATATTAAGTATTTCACTAAAAATATGTCCTCACTAGGTTTGTCTCAGCTCACCCTTCTGTGGTTCAAAAGCTAACTGTTCACTAGGTATCAGTAAGTAAAATGGCACTCTATGCTCTCTCCTTACCTCACATTCACCACTGGTGTACCATAAGGCTCTATCCTTGGTCCTCTCCTCTTTACATTTTCACCAAAACTCTCTAAACTTTCACACAACAGGCCACCCATGGTGTCCCAGACTGCATCTTGCATGAACTACAAAATGAACTAACCCCCCCACCTAAACACGCTGTTCAACCTCAGCCTCTCCACAGGCTATGTGCCCATAGAATGACGCACAGCAATGGTTATTCCACTCCACAAAGGAGGGGCCACAACTGACCCTGGTAACTATTGCCCCATAAGTCTGACTAGCCTGGTCTGCAAGGCTATGGAGCCCATCATCATGAAACTCATTAACAAAGACATTGGGAACCTCCAAACACTTGACCCGACCCAGTTCAGCTTTGTTAAGGGCAGATCATGCCTACTAAACCTGGATGACTTCTTTGAGACAGTCACCAAGGCAACAGATGAGGGAAAGGTGGTTTACACAGCCTATCTTCACTTTGCCAAGGCTTTTGACACCATTCCCCACTTAGGTATTACAGAAAAACTCACCAGCCTGAACATAAACCCCTACATTATGAGATGGGTCGCCAACTGACTTACAGACAGAACTCACATGGTAAGAATAGTGGGCTCCAGGTCCAACTCTAAACCAGTCACAAGTGGTGTCCCACAAGGCTTGGTCCTGGGACCCCTACTGTTCGGCATATACTTCTCAGAAGTACAGGCAAACACAAGAGGACTATAGCTAACCAAGTTTGCCAATGACTGCAAACTGGGGGCCATAACTGACTCTCCGACTGACACAGATATCCTCCAAAAGGGCCTTAATGGCCCTCCATTTGACTGGTGTCAAAGTCATGGCCTCAAGCTAAATGCCAAAAAATGCATAGTCATCCCGTTTGGGAAAAACAAAACACTCACGAATTACCACATAGGTGGCAGCCCCCTTAATACAGAAGAGGTAATAAGAGATCTGGGGACCCAGGTAGATAGTGATCTCTCCTTTGACAATCATATTGCCAAAGTAGTTAGGACATCCTTTTATGTGGCCCATCTAATTACTAAAGGGTTCGCATCTAGAAATAAAGAGGTTATAGTGCCCCTCTACTCGTCACTCATCAGACCCATCATAGAGCATAATGCCTCATTTGGGATGTACCTCACAAGTCACTTCCAACAGCTGGAAAGGCCACAAAAGTACCTCATAAAGAGGATTACTGGCCTCAAACATATGTCCTATGCAGCCCAACTGAAAAAACTCCAGCTGTACTCAGTGGCATATCGCTTACTCAAAGGTGATCTCTGCCTGACTTACAAAGCCATGTCCAACTCAGAATTGATGGACATGCTCCACCTAAAGAAATCCAAGTCACTGCGAGCCACATGCTCTAGTGAGCTAAACTTTGCCACAACAATAAATCGAACATGCTGTAAGCATAGATTCCTGTCACATAGACTCCCCATGCTTTGGAACAAAATCCAAACTACATTAGGCAGAGCCCCTCACTAACACTCTTCAAGAGAAACCTTGATGAGTGGATGGGTAACAGAAAATACACCCCTGGGATCACTTCATTGGCTCTGCTTGACACAGGATCAGTTAATTAATCAATGGGGTCGCGAAAGCCGACACACTCTGGCTAGGCTCATAAATGCCCTTGGACAGATAGCCTAGTACCTACCTATGAACCTATGAACCTATACCACTCTCATTTGCTTATCTGACAATGTGGTAAACCTCAAAAAAATTACCCAGAAAGCTTTAGCAGCCAATGAAACATGACTTCATAACTCACAACTCATGCTCAACCCAAAACAGACCATATTACTACTTATTCCCTAAATCCCTCTCTCATGAAAATTTAAATTTAAAGTCCTCTCTATGATAATACAACCATTGAAGTCACTTCTCATAGCAAACTATTTGGGGTGATAGTGGATGATGATCTTACATTCGACCTGCATTTACAAAATTGCATAAGAAAAACTCATCTGAAACTAAAGATGCTTTACAGAGCCAAAAACGTTCTCACTGTTGCTAGTAAAACTACACTTGCCATTACTTTTCTCCTCCCCGCTCTTCTTTATGGTGCTCCCATTCTTCTACCCTCCATGCTTCACAAAAATTGAAACTTAAACAATGCGATAGCAAAATTGCTAAATTTGCAATACATACCCCTTTCAGAACCCACCACTGTATAGTACTGAAAAGCCTAAATTGGTTAGAACTGCCATGTCAACTAACATATGCACAACTTCAAACCACCTATAAAATTATCCAGTGTCCATCTGCCTGTCCAGCGCTAAAAAAGACTTGATACAATAATGTTCCAAGTTGTTCATTGTGATCCAGTGACCAAAGCTCCTGTCTGTCTATAAACTTAGCAAATCTGCTGGGCATTGTCTATACTCATACAAGGTTGCTAAGGCCTGGAACTCTTTACTTGCATCCATCAAATCTATACCCACCCTCCCATCTTTCAAAACCTCTCTGAAAGACCTACTAGCTAAAATCTGGCTATGTTCTCACTCGAAACCAGGATAATCTATATCCCTAAATATGAACAAGTACCATTTCAGTCATTACACCTCATTATTCTCCCTTCTTCATGTGCTTCCTTAATGCTATCTAATTCTCTTCTCTGACATTCTGTCTAAATATATAATAAGCCTGTTTTTCCCCTCACTTCATATTGCAGTTCCTATTTGTATTATACTAACTTACCTTTAATTTCTCTACAAACTGTCTACATTTTTTCTAAATATTATATGATTGTCATATACCTTGTATCAATTCTTAACCAATGTTTTTATATTAGGTATAATTTGTTATAATTATTTAAAACTGCAAATGTTTTTGTTGCATTTTTAAAGATTGTAAAATTATTGTACTTAAAATATTTTGTAATAATTTGGAAAGTGTTTCCCTAGGCCTCCACTGAAAATGGACTTCTACCCAGTCAGACTTTCCTGATAACCAAATGTCAATAAATAATAAATGCAAAAAATGCATTATCATTTCCTTTGGAAAAGCTGACATTCCTGCTAATTACATTATATACTGCACCCCCCTAAGTATAGACCCAGTAGTACACAATCTGGTTACTTAGCTTGATATCAAACTGAACTTTTTTGACCAACATGCATCCACAGTAGTAAGGAAATCCCTCTATGTGGCACATCTTATAAGTAAGGGCATCTCATCTAGATATAAGTATGTTATAAATCTGTTATACTCCTCTCTCATCAGGCTAGTAATAGAGTATAATGTTCCCCTTTGCATGTACTTCACCAGACACCTGCAACAATTGGATTGACCACATAGGTTTTTCACCAAGAAATTACTGGGTACACAAAAGAAGTCTTGCACAGAAAGACTGAAAGCCCTGTCACTGTATTCTGTCTCCTACAAGCTACTAAGGGATTACCTGTGCCCGGCTTACAGGGCAGTCTCTGACCTGGCCCTGACAGAAATGCTACACATTTGTAAATCAAACTGCAGGAGGGTCACTCGCTCCAGGGATGTTAACCTAGCCTCTGACATGAGCAGGTCATGCTGGAGAGATAGATGCTGCCACTTCTCTAGAACAAGCTTCCAAGTCACATGAAACAGGGCCCCTCTCTGACCCTCTTCAAACTCAACCTAGATCAATGGATGGGGGAAGACAAATTCACTCCCGGGGTGGTACCTATGTCCCTCCTGGAGAGAGAAAATCAGTATTAACCACCATAGACACTTACCTCTGCGAACTTCACTCACCTAATCACCGACAGTTGGGGCAACTCAGGGTAAATATGGCTAGGCTTGTCAGGGCTCTAGGGCCATTAACCAAGTAACCTCCTATGAATCTATGAGCCTATGAACATTCAAAAGGAGAAATCCCAACCAAAATTCATATCACTAAGCCACACGTTTTAAGGAAAAGCTTCTAGCACCTTGGCTACATTAGTCTTTGAAGACTCATTAAAGCATGTATTAGCCATTTGAATTGTGATTAAAAAAGCTGATGTTGATACTTTCCATACAGAAGTCCACTAATGCCACTAGGATCTTACCAGGTCAGCCATCTAAAAGACATTTGGAGAGGTAAGAAAGCCATTTACACTGAATCCTTAAAGACTGTTAGAAAGATAGAAAGTTTGTTATTTTCATGCTAAATATCTTTAGTTCATAAATTTCATTTGGGATAGTAGTTTGATGCTTTAAACATAAATATTCTTCAGGACAAAAACTACAACATCCCAGAATTCCTATAATGATGAAGACTCTAATGGTTAGGCTTTGAATCCCACCTGACACCACCAATTAATATCTAATAGGAGCTATTATATCATGATCAATGCTGCTGGCGGCTGAATAATTTGCAAATGTACACTGCTACCTCAGGTTATGACGAACACTTACTGCATCTAAATAAGCTTCCAGTAAATAGGTACACAGCAGATCATAACTTCTGGTTTCCTAGGATTTAATCTGCCTTGCTTTCAGCCCAATGCTTTCCAGTGTTATTTTAACAATGGTAACTGAAAATGATAATATGGCAACAGAGTGTATGAGTTAACTCACTACCATCAGCTAGACAAATCTAGCAAACCAAAACTGCAGTTGCTGCCTACTCTTAAATAAGTCATATATAATATAGTTCTTTCTAAACTATGGCTAAAGCAATTATTTTTCAAAAGGATAAAGCCAGCAATTAATAACACACCAATTATCTACACATACCCTTGAAATAATAAATTTACCACCAGCAACAAACTCTTAAAATAAAACAATGCAACTCTTTACTGTAACTAAATAAAACAAAGGAAAATACTTTGACAGTTAAATATACAAGCAAATATTGACTTGCACTGTGAAAGGCAGAATAAAGGGCTTAAACAGACATATGTCAAATAGAAAAACACTAGCTATCAGCTTTCTGTTCCTGCTGCTACCATTACTGAAGCTTTACAGAATATATCTCACTTTTTAGCAGATGTTGGAGACTCACAGACAACAAATTCTAGACACGTGTTCTCAGTCTAAAAACATTAAACATTAATTACGTTCTGCAGAAGACAAAAACTAAATGAACTCTCAACAGCTGCACTCTAAACATAAAAGAGTGTATCAGGCTCTAACTCTCCTGCTTGTTTTTCATTTCATTTAAAATATTTGCTCTCTGTTTGAGCAGTTATTCAACTCTTTAGGAAGTATAATCCTTTATATACATTTCACTTTTTACTGTACCTTTATCAAGGAGAGGACTGCAAGTTTCATAAACCCTGACATTCTACTCACTCCCTTGTCTAGGCGCATGCAAGTTTTCTTGAGACACCAACAAGAATCAAAGGTTGGGTTTAAAGGTTTATCTACAGCTACATTATTACATTTTTTTGTCTTGATAAACTACCAGTATTTGCATTATTAGCTGCACTCCACTGCTGGGTTGTCATGTTATAGAACTCCAGTCCCAAACTCCATGTTAAAAGCTCACCATTTTGCCCACTTGCCCTGTGAAATCACTAAAAAAGATTATAATCTTCAACTGCTTTGAATTTTCTACAATATAAGTCGGGTTGAGATTCCAAACTATTTCCAAACATTCCTTCTCCACCATTGCATAAGATTATTTTGTTGGCTAGGATCAGTCACTAAGATATATTTCTTGATTATCTTTTCTCTTTAAGGAAACCTGGCTATTTACAGCCTCAAGACTACAGTTTAAAGTATCTACAGGGTTTTCTTGAGCTTCTTAACTGCCTGATCATAATCCAGGGTCATATAACGTTATGTGGCCTTTTTCTGGGTGATGTCTGTAAGAGGAATGTCTAAGGAAATAATAATAAGGGACAAACTTTCTATACTACCCTGCTCTCCCAAGGAATGCTCTTATGTATATTTTGGTAACAGAGGTAGGCCATACTTACATAGCTTTTACCATGGCAGGCACCATCTAAATATTTGCAGCTTATACTAAGTAATAAGGATGAGACTGTTGCCACTTCCACCTGATATTTGTTTGCCTTATCAATTAACCCTGCCCTCTTCATTCTGCTCAGCATCTACCTAACATGCTGAATCTGTCCCTGACATGACTGACTATAAGCAGCATCTGTATAAGTAAGAGCATATGTTCCATTTCCTGCTGGGTTATGATCTGGTTGCCTCTGGAAGGTTGTTAGGGCTTTTTTCATGCTGAGAGACATTTCAGTTACTTTATACAACCAAAATGATTTGACAAAAGTTGACTTTTCCTTTGCTGTGTGCATCAAATGTACCTGCCAGTAATCCTTCCTGAGGTCAGTAGTTAGATGCTTAGCCCCACGCAACGGTTTTTAACCATTGTCTGTTTTGTGTATAAGGAAGGCGGATTCTCTGTGACCTAGTTTTATGTACACATAGCCTGGTACTCCCATCCTTTATCAGCATCAGCACTACTAGTGAGGATTGAAAACTATTGTATTCCTTGATTACATCTCAATCCAACATCTCCTACAGTTCCTCCTGCATAACTTATGTGACTTTCACAGGCATTCTGTAAGGAGCTTATCTGATTGGCAATTGGTGCTGCAGCAGTTGAGCACACACTGGCTCAGAAGTTAATATGTTCCCTAATTTTTATAGTACTGCTTGGATTTCCTGAGCCTGGGTATGGGATAACTTCTGTGACAGCATTTCTCCATTCACCGAGGTGTCAGAGTCTCATTAGTAGGATTTACTGCAAGATCCCCATTTCATTCCTCCTGTAACCCAATGCGGATACTGAGTGTGGATGTCTCTCTATATGGTAGGGTTTTATTACACTGATATTGTACAATCTGGGCTTTTGCTTTCTGCCTGGCAATGCTACCATATAACTAGCATCATCTACTCATATTGGAATAACTTCCTGTGCTGCGTGAAACTTACCATGATCTTTTGTCTGCCTGTATATTCGCTGGCTCTAGCTGTCCAGTTTTACCAGACCTTTGGATAAGGTGCTCTCCTGCCTGTCTCAGAAACTCCCACAGCTTAATCCTGAAATTCAGGCCTTTCTCCAAAACAGATTCCTTGTGGAAATCATATTAACCCTCCCACTCATCACAAACTAAGTCTAGAGACCTCTCATGCTCTGGCAATAAAGCAGCTAAAGTGAAAGAATTGCTAATTCTTTGAATTTGAACACCTCTTTGTATGCAAAAAAAGGATGTCCAGGTACTTGTCTCACACCTACTAAAACTGGTCTGCAAATGTTATCAATATGGTCTTAAGAGTGCAGTCAAGCCACTCCACCAAACTATTTGTTCAGGGATGGTAGTTGGCAGTTTTTCTTTTCTAGGTGCTTTTTGACCCCAAGTTTGCTGACTATTAAGCCTCTCCCAAATACTTTGTACACATTCATTCTCCCATATTAGGGAATTACCCCCATATAGTATGGGGGTTAGAGACATCCATGGGGCCATCATATGGGCAAGCATGAGGGCTTCTTGTTCCCTTGTCACCATCCTGGCAATGACTGTGTTTAGATGCCCTAAACCCCACCCTTGGATGGTGGCAGAGCTGCCCACATCACTGCAGGGACCCATAGTGTGTTTCTCATGTGAGCATATGCTTCTGTACACTTCCTAATGAAGACTACCACCAGACTGTGGCTTAGTGAGCTGAAAGCCTGATTCCCAGGGTGCATACCACAATGCTACTCTTCCTGTGAGATATGGTGGCTGTATGTGACCTGTTCCATGTCAAGCTTCCCCTCCGGTATGGTTATGCCCATCTTTCCCTCCTAGCTCCATCAAGCACCCTAGCTGCTAAACAAACAAGTGTTGCCTGGATCGTAGATAGGGCTTTACCACTCTGTACCACCAGAGACGGCATGGCAGGTCTTATTTTTTAATTGCTTTACCAAATTGTGTTTCCACAAATAGGCCAGCAAGTCTGAGACTAAGTTATCCCCTCTATCTATTAATATTTCCTGGAGAACCTGCCTTGCTTAAAATTTCTAACAGGGCTTTTGTCACCTTTTCTGCCACAGTAAAGGACAAAGACACCATGTCAGGATAATTAGTACCATGATCTCCCATCATCAAGACATACTTCTTACCTGGAATGCTTGGGGTATTAAGAGAATCCAAAATATTTATAGCGACCCTTTGGAATGGTTCCTCAGTAACATGCAAAATCACCAAAGAAACACTAGCTTTGCCTTCGTCCTTGTTCATGTCTTACAGGACTATTTATGTCTTTTCCAATACCTAGCCAAAAATCCTGCATAATTATCTTTCTTGTGCCCTTATGACCTGAAACAGTATATCAGAAGTGCATTTTAGTAGGTCCTTTGGAATTTCAACTGTTGTATTACTTTTCGCAGTTTCCCTCCTTCAGGAATATATTTCCCTACAGTGACCCCTTTTGCCAGTATGGAGACCCTTCCTGTTCTGGAGAATCCGAATCTCTCTTAGCTTCCTGCCTCTGAGGTGGATCTGGGAATGCAGCATGTTTCAACTCTTTTCTCTCTCATTGGGATCTACTGCAGCTCCATGTCCAGATGAAAGTATAATTGCTTTTGACAGCTGTGGCTCACATTCAGGCTTACTGCTACTACTTGGCTCTTTCCCTGAAGTAGCCACATCATCAGCTTCTGCTGGGGGTGTCTTCCCTGCTGTCTTTCCCACATGATTGTTTACATATCTCCTGCATGTATTTGCATGTACACACAAAATTATATCATGACAATCATTGCCTATTAATAAATTTGCAGGGTTATCAGCAAACCTTGCCACAAGACTTAGTCCCCTGCTCTCCTTCACAGTCCATATTAACTCTGGACAGTGGCACCTGAAAAGGAGTTCTTCCCGTGTCTCTAACTTAAGAGGAATGTTCAGGCAAATAATATTTCTTCTAATAACTGCTAGCTTAATTATAGATATGTCTGATGCAATATCCCTCTCGGCAATAGTGTCTTTTTTCTTCACAACGACAGACTATTTGTCCTTGTGGTAAGCAAAAGAAGCTGCAGTTTCACAACAACCCACTACCACTACTGTTGTCAGTGTGGTGTCATCTCTGTTTGTTCTCTTGCAAAGCTTTTTTCTCCCCACCCTGCTTTTTCAGATATCTGGACAGTTCACATCCCACTTGTTTGCATTAGAAATACTGAACCCTAAGATCACACATACACAGAAGCAGTACCTCTACTTAAAACACACACAAACACACACACACAAAAATACCTTGCACTTTACAGATGTAGTGGGGATTAGTTCTGAGGTCAAGTATGATTAGGTATCCTCAGGCATCGTCATGTAGTCGCAATCCAGCAGAGTAAGGCACTGACATCCACAGACATTCTTTGTTTATAGAACAAACCAGATCACACAGGCCAGTCAAACAACATACTACACTTGTAACCAGTAGCAAATTTCACCCCACCCAGAAAAACAGCAGTACCCCTACTCCCACCAGGAGAAAACTTGCTAAACCAGTTCTAAATGCAGCAATCCACCGTAGCTCAAAGAATACAGAAGGGTATTTAAACCAGCACTCTAATTTAAGTGCAAAAACAGAAACTTGTACTTCACATATATTGTGGGGTTTGGTTCTCAGCTCAAGTCCAATTAGGTATCCCAAGCATCCTCATATATTCGCAGCCCAGCAGACTAGAATGACAATGTCCACAAGCACCCTGTGTTTAAGAGCAAACCAAAGCACAATGGCCAATCAAACATAACACTGCCCTTGTAACTGGTAGCAAAATTTGCCCTCAACAATAGCAGCACCCCTTACTTGCAGGAGATAACTTGCTAAATAAGTTATAAATTCAGAAATCTACCACAGCACAAAGAAAACAGAAGAGTGCTTAAACCATGGCTAACATACTCTAACTTAAGTGCAAACGCATTAACTTGTACTTTCCAGCTGTAGTTGAGTTGGGTTGGGTTCTGAGGTTGAGTCTAACTGGGTATCCTCAAGTGTACTTACATAGTCATAGCCCAGCAGAATGAAACAAGAACACATGCAGAGAGCCTGAGTTTAAAGAACAAACCAGAGTACTATAACTAAATGTTTGAAATGAATCACAGGTAAGCAATGCACTATAAACGTTAGATATACAGCTCAGCAAGCTCCTGCCTGGTGCCCTGCATGGTTCTACAGCAGCAGAGAGACAAAAGAAAGACCTTGGCGTGATTAAGTATCATTTCTCTGCATTTTCTTGCTGCCTGTAGCTAATTCTGCCCAAAACTCTGATTTTCTAGAGTTTATGTGATTTAAAAAGCTTGTTTCAGCTACATATTGTACTTATTTTACTGCCTGCACTTTAACAAAGTCATTTTTGTGTTTAAATTACCTGTTTAACTGTTGTAGGCTATACACTCAAGTGTGATAGCCATTTCTGTGCATTTAAAGTGTTTTTTTGATTATATCTGCTTTATTTTCTGAAAAAAAAAACAAAAAAAAACTTGTTTTCCCGCCTTTCTAAGCTAGTACAGTCCATTTTTCAGGTTAGTGCTGAATTCAGGGCTGTGTTACAAGTTTCTGTGTTTGCCAATACCTTACTTGGATAGAAGGAAGTTTCTCTGTTCACTGTGAGAGAGGAAGCTTTGCGCAGCCTATCAGTCCCCGGAGGAGTAGTTTCAGCCCAGAAATTAGTAGTTTATTGGCTGTTTTGGGCTAATTTCTATCTCTTTCATTTCCCTGCTATAAAACCCGCATTTGCAAAGTTTTTGAACTAGTATACAGCTCATCAAGTTTCTGCCTGGTGCCCTGCAGTTCTACAGCAGCAGAGAGACAAAAGAGAGACTTTGGAGTGATTAAGTATAATTTTTCTGCATTTTCTTGCTGCCTTTAGCTAATTCTGCCTAAAATGCTGATTTTCTAGAGTTTCTGTGATTTTAAAAAGCTTGTTTCAGCAACATATTGTACTTATTTTACTGCCTGCACTTTAACAAAGTCATTTTTGTGTTTAAATTACCTGTTTAACTGTTGTAAGCTATACACTAAAGTGTGATAGCCATTTCTGTGCATTTAAAGTGTTTTTTGATTATATCTGCTTTATTTCCTGAAAAAAACAAAAAAAAACTTGTTTTCCCGCCTTTCTAAGCTAGTATAGTCCAGTTTTCAGGTTAGTGCTGAATTCAGGGTTGTGTTACAAGTTTCTGTATTTGCCCATATCTTACTTGGATAGAAGGAAGTTTCTCTGTTCACTGTGAGAGAGGGAGCTTTGAGCAGCCTATCTGTCTTTGGAGGAGTGGTTTCAGCCCAGAAATTAGTAGTTTATTTGCCATTTTGGGCTAATTTCTATCTCTTTCATTTCCCTGCTATAAAACCCGCATTTGCATGGTTTTGCGAGCAGGGCAGTGCCGGTTAGCTAGGGCATAACTATTCCTGGCTCCACAAAGTCTACTCTTCAATTTTTCCCTTGGAACTAGACAAACTTTCAACTTAAGCACTCAAACCATTCACTTCTCATCCCAGAACTTGCTCAAAACTCATAGCAAGCACTAATAAACCTTAGCACTAGACCCCCCTATACTCTACAAAAGGACAAGGCTCTCTATTCGACCTTACCAGCCAATCAGTAAAACAGTTCACTGTACCTATCCAGGCATGTACAAAGGGCAGTTTCAGGTGTACTCTCTGGTCCAACTGGTGAATCTGGGCATTTTGAGGCACTGTTACAATTGCCCCATGTACACAGACAACCCTCTCCTCCTTCCACCAAACACTAATACATGCGAGAGATGCAATTATACAGCCAAACTGGAGACTAAGCTCTCTCAACCCAAGACTGGACCAGGCAGTCAAGAGGAGAAGGGAATTACTTGCATCACACCACCAGTCTCACATAGACCTATGAAACTAGCACTGGCAAAAAACACACATAAATACATGAAAACATACTCAGACGCTCTAAATAAAAATCTGCAAAAGCAACAGAGACCTCCAAAGCAGACATCCAAGCAACCGCCACCCCACAACACAAACCATGAAATGCATACTTCACAAAACCAGTGTGCCATGTAATCACAGCCCTTAAGACAAAATAACATACCCAACACACTAGTAATAGGTGACTCTATAGTCAGACACACTGACGTCTCACTCACTAGGCTGAACAAGGAGAAGGTTACTGTTAGCTGCCTGTCAGGTGCCAGGATCCGTCACATAACACAAGCACTGAGGTCACTCCAGAACAAGTACAAATATGACTCTGTCATTGTCCATGTTGGTGTGAATGACCTGAGCCGTACCTCCCTGGACTACATGAAAAGAGACATGGAGGAGCTCTCTGATCACGTAAGCCAGGCCGGTTTGGCCCTGACCCTGAGTAGCATCCTATCCTCACCAAGAATGATAACACGGTATAGAGAAAAAATGATCAATTTCAACAATTGGCTAAGCTTCTGGTGTCATTCACAGGGGATCTAGTGTCTGTCAGCCTGGGATGACATGCTCGACAAGCCATGCTGCTTGGCTAGAGACGGCTTGCACCTGTCACCCTTAGGTTTTCAAATACTGGCCAAGGCTCTTGCCACCCCCATAGTGCCTTTTTTAGGCAAGGCTCAAAGGACAAACCCACAGCTGTGAATAGCACAAGTAACAAAAAACTGAGGGCAATGCTACTCAATGCCAGAAGTCTAAACCTCAAAATGCATGCACTCGAGGCACTCCTCAGTATGGAGAAAATCGATATATGTGCAGTAACAGCAACCTGGTTTAAGGCTGCAGAGAGCACCCCGGCACTACCAGGCTACAACTCATACCATACATTTCAGCTACAAAACCGGAATGAAATACAAAAGACAGGGAAGTATCCATATTCATCAAGGATACCCACACCTCCAGGTTAGTGGCACAGCACGATGCTTCAGAGATCATCCACGTGCAACTAACAACAGGCAAAATTGCTATTCAAATTATAGCTTGCTACAGATCACCCACCATGTCCCAAGTCCCCCACTCCGCATTCCTGGAAACACTGGGAAACATAAAGGTACTACCAAACACCCTGATATTGGGTGATTTCAATTACCCAAACATTAACTGGGAGAACTACTCAAGTACAAACTCCCTTGCCCAACATTTCCTAGAATTTATAAACTCAAATGCCCTGGATCAACTGGTCAACACCCCCACCAGAGGTGACAACATATTGGACCTGGTCATCACCAACATGGGCGACCAGTGTTCACACCGGAGGTCAACCCCTCACTGGTTAGATCTGACAACAACTAATCACTCTGGATAGCCACATTCTGCCACCACCCCTGGTCAAAGAAACCACTGTGAAAAACATTTCAAAAGCAAACTTCACATTATTTAAGACCAAGGTGGGAAGTTTCAAAGCCCCCATGCTAAAGGATAACTCTGTCCAAGCTGCAAAATCCTTTACTAATGCACTCTACGGGCACCGACAAGAATGCATTGATCGTGCTATCCCAAACAAAACCAAGGCTCACTCCTCCAAGAAAAGGAAACCAGTCTGGTGGGCCCCTGCCAGAAACAAGCTATACAATAGAAGGAGGAAACTAGTACAGAAAAGAGTAAAATCCCAAGAAGGGAAAACATCCCTGATAAGTATCAGCAAAAAACTACGTTCCCTCATAAAATCATCCAAGGCTAGCTTCGAAAGAAAAATTGCCATGGACTCCAAAGATAACTACAAGGCATTCTTTAGCTATGTCAAGAATCTAAGTGGCATTTCTCAGATCTATTCGGAGTTAGTGCAGAATGGCACAAAATACACTGAACTGACCGATATAGCCAACATCCTGGCAGACAGGTTCAGTGCAAACTTCACCCCCCTCTCACCACCAAAAGGGCCCATAACTATACCAGAAGAATGTAGTGCCCCTAAAATCACAGACACTCAGGTTAAAACAGCCATCTCCAAAGCCAAAAACATAGCATCAATGGGACCAGACGGTGTCCCAGGCTGCATCCTACATGAGCTCAAAGATGAACTAACCCCTCACCTAAACACACTGTTTAAACTCAGCCTCTCCACAGGCTATGTGCCCACAGAGTGGTGCACAGCAATGGTTATTCTGCTCCACAAAGGTGGAGCCACAAATGACCCCGGGAACTATCGCCCTATATGCCTGACTAGCTTGGTCTGTAAAGCTATGGAGTGCATCATCATGGATCTCATTAACAGAGACATTGGGAACCTCCAAACACTGGACCCTACCCAGTTCGGCTTTGTTAAGGGCAGATCATGCCTCCTAAACCTGGTGGACTTCTTTGGGACAGTTATCAAGGCTATAGACGAGGGAAAGGTGGTCCACACAGCCTACCTAGACCTCGCAAAGGCCTTCAACACCATTCCCCACTCAGGTATTATAGACAAGCTCACCAGCCTGAACATAAACCCCTATGTCACAAGATGGGTTGCCAACTGCCTCACAGACAGAACCCACATGGTAAGAGTTGCAGAAGCTAGGTTTGACTCTAAACCGGTTACAAGTGGCTTTCCCCAGGGCTCAGTCCTAGGACCCCTCCTGTTCAGCATATACTTCTCAGAGGTACAGGCAAGCACAGGAGGACTATGGCTGACCAAGTTCGCAGATGACTGCAAACTAGGGGCTATAACTGACTCTCTGGCTGACAAAGACATCCTCCAAAAGGGTCTCACTGAGACAGATACCTGGTGTCAAAACCATGGCCTCAAGCTAAATGCCAAAAAGTGCATAGCCATCCCCTTTGGAAAAAACAAAGTACCCATAAACTACCACATAGGTGGTAGCCCCCTAAATACGGAAGATGTAATAAGGGATCTGGGGACCCAAGTAGATAGTAACCTCTCCTTTGATAATCACATTGCCAAAGTGGTTAGAAAATCCTTCTATGTGGCCCACCTAATCACAAAAGGGTTTGCATCCAGATCAAAAGAGGTCATTGGACCCCTCTACGCATCACCCATCAGAACCATCATAGAGTACAATGCCCCATTTGGGATGTACCTTACAAGACACCTGCAACAATTGGAAAGACGTGAAAACAAACACCAGAAGACAAAATTACCCTGTACTTGTGAACGCCAAGGGAATTCTTGTATAGTCCACACTTGTAAATTCTCCACACTCAAATGGCTGCTGTAGACAAAATCCAGGATAAAATCAGTTATGTTAGATGCTAAATAAATGTCAACAAAGAGGTCCTATGTGACAAAATATCCATATGAATCAAGTAGTAAAGAAGATTTCTCCAAACGCTTTATTGAACCAATACTGTGAAGCACTTTCATCCCACTAATAGTGGGACTTCTTCAGACAAACAGATTCTGACAAAAACCAAGGTTTAAATACTGATTTTGGCATTAAAGTTAAAGGTATAGTGTCCTAACAACTAGTGAAATAAGTCTATGAATGAATTTAAAACAAAATCAACAAAACTTCAGAACCATTAAAAAGATTAAAAGCATCACTAAGATGTCATTATTACAGTATCTAAATATATACTAAATATAAAACAAATATAAAAATATATAAAGTATATATGATAATACAAATCACATCTATATATTACTACATGTTTCAGACTAAGGAATGAGCAGTAAAAAACAAAAACCAGTATGTACAAAAGTTACTCAACTTAAGCACTGAATACATATATAAATAAGTCACATCAAAGAATCAAGTGGTTACAAAAAAGAAAAAACGTTGTTGTGGGAAATTGCTATTCAAAGATGGTACAAAGTCACATTAGAACTACAATAGTCTGATCAGAATCCCACCTAAAACACATACCTAACTACAAAGTCTAACAAAGGTCATAAATATATGTTCAGAATATACAGTGACACCTGAACAAGGAACTATTAAATAGTGCAATTAATGTAGTCAGGTCATGTAGAAAGCATGTGTATTGTAATTGTAAAAGAAATATGGTAAAAATATATATGCTAACGTGTAAACAAT